>NW_026919622.1:52500-157213 GCF_032062105.1 Saccostrea cuccullata
TGTTGAACCTTGAATGGATTATGTTGTTAAAGCAATATGAGCTGCATTTTTGAGAATTTTCATTTGCTGGTAAAATGTGTTATCATGATTAATCTGTATGTAATCTAAACCATTATGACCAATAAAACCAAAATAAAGTTTAAAAATGTTTCAGAAGAAATATTTCTGTACAACCGAATATACAGTATTATATAAGAAATCATTATTGTACAGGAACGACAATAATTCAATTTTACTTTAATCAACGCGTATAAAAAGTTCTTCATAGCAAATTTGAGCAACAGAAGTTTTTAAATGTTCAATTTCCCTGTCATTGAAATCCTTAATTACAAATTTGCTATATTTTTTTCCGATGTCAAACATGCAGCTTATATTGCTTTAACTGAATGAAGTACAGTCAATTCTCGAATTATCGCCAATTGATATAACGCCATTCTCGCAATACCGCCATGATTTCCCAAGAACGTTTTTCCTGCTATATACAATTCTCTTTATAACGTCAAATTCGCATACCGCCATCCGCCCCACTGTTTACAAAACAAACGTCCATTTCAAAGTGTAAATTATCTCGATATACCGCCACAGGTGTTTGGTGTTTGATGAAGCGTATAATTGGTTCACAGGTCGCAATCGATCAGCTGTACACAGCAAAGCAGAGTACATGTAGTTTTTAAAATAAACAAGATAATTATTTTAATATGAGTTGTTGTAAATAAGAATTGCTGTTCTATTATGCTGTTGTTAAATTTTGACGAAAAAAGAGAAATTCTTACATACCACGGCAATCATCTAAAATGTACACAGGAAGAAATTGCAAGTTATTTTACTGTTTTGTGGGAGAATCCGATAAAAAGGAGAACAGTGGGTGATATTTTGTCGTCTAAGGATTCTATTCTCGCCGATTCTGATGGTTCACCTGCTCGAAAAAGACACAGAAGTGCGGCAAATACGGATTTGGAGAAAGCCCTCTTTCTCTGGTTTTCTCAAGTGAGGGAAAAAAATATCCCAGTGACGGGTGACATGCTTATTGAAAGAGGAAACAATTTGGCGAGGATCTAGGAATTTCTGACTTCAAATAATCTACATTATGGTTGACGCGTTTTAAAGAACGCCATGGCATTTCATCAAAAGAAAGATATGGAAATAACGAACAGTATTCAATCTCAACGTCCATTAAACAAATATACAAAATAAGTGCAGAGCAAACACGGACCTCGAAACATCAGAAGGTGGGATCAGGTGCCGTGGAGGAGTGAGCATCCCCTGCCGACCGGTCACACCCGCCGTGTGCTCGTTGTCATAATCAGGATATAACGGAAAAAATCAGTGGTCAATTCAGTGTATAAATAATGGACTAACAATCAATATGAAAAACGTCAGTTAGCATTTCATTCAATCATAAATTGTATTTGCTGACAAGGTCATTGTATCGACCATAGAATTTACGAAATGATGACTTTAAACGAGACTGTTGATATTCTTGTTTCGTCAACTTGCTTGTCAATAATTTAACTCGTTTAAGAAATTGTTCATACGTAGAGCAGGCTCTTGCATATCGAATCAACTGAGATATAAATACTCCCTATGCAGGTGATGAAGGTATATTGCTGCATAAGTAAGGGAAGTTGACGATAGAAAAATAAAAGTCATCACGTTTATCATATAGCTTGGTTGTTAGATTACCATTAGTGTCTTTTTCAAGAAGGATATGGAAATTACGAACAGTATTCAATCTCAACGTCCATTAAACAAATATACAAAATAAGAGCAGAGCAAACACGGACCCCCAAACATCAGAGGTGGGATCAGGTGCATATCCAAGTATGAAGCAGAAGTGTCGGACTCTGTGGTATCTTTTATCTCAAGCTCACCAGGATATATCGTGTCGACGTATGAATGGAAATTATCATTATTAATTGACAATACGTCGTCGATATATCTAAATGTCGAGTTGAAGGCCACAGCAAGTGTTTTCTTCTTTTCACGTAAAAGATTTTGCATAAATTCTGCTTCATATGAATATAAAAATAAGTCTGCTAAATAATAAGCGGAGAAAGCGCTTGTATTGATGTTAATCTGATTACTGACGGCAGAAAAAAGGCAATAGAAGTCATGAAGAATTATGATTTGAAAGACATTTATAACATTGATGAAACAGGTTTATTTTACCGATTGTAACCTGATCGCTCTCTCTGCACGAATGAACATGTCAAGGGCACGAAAAAGGCAAAGGATCGCATAACTATAGCTCTTATGTGCAATGCAGATGGAACTGACAAATTAAAGCCACTCTTCATAGGGAAATCCTTACAATAAGGATATGGAAATAACGAACAGTATTCAATCTCAACGTCCATTAAACAAATATACAAAATAAGAGCAGAGCAAACACGGACCTCCGAAACATCAGAGGTGGAATCAGGTGCCATGGAGGAGTGAGCATCCCCTGCCGACCGGTCACACCCGCCGTGTGCTCATTGTCATAATTAGGAAATAACGGGAAAAAAATCCGTAGTCAATTCAGTGTATAAATAATGGACTAACAATTGGTATGAAAAACGTCAGTCAGCATTTCATTCAATGATAAATTGTATTTGCTGACAAGGTCATTGTATCGACCATAGAATTTACGAAATGATGACTTTAAACGAGACTGTTGATATTCTTGTTTCATCAACTTGCTTGTCAATAATTTACAACCTAGATGTTTCAAAGATTTCAATTCTAATCTTTTTGTGGAATATACAGCAAATAAAAAGGCTTGGATGGTTTCTTCTATTTTTCTGTGAGTTACTGAAGAAATTTTACGCGCGCATGTGACGAGAGAACAGGAAAGTCCTGCTTATTATGGATAACGCACCTAGTCATGCTAAGCCACTGTTATCCAATGTGCGGATTCACTTCTTACCGCCGACAACTACCAGTCATCTTCAACCGCTTGATGCCGGCATTATTCAGTGCTTCAAGAGTTATTACCGTCAAAAGCAGTTAAAACATTCTCTAGGTCGAGTGTAAACAAGCGAAGGAAGGGAAGGATCAATGTCCAAAGCTTTTTTTTCTTTTTTAGGGTGAAATAACTTCAATGAATATAATTTCTGGTGCATCTTGATGTTGATCCTTGGTTACTCTAATCTTGTTCCAGTCTTCTTCATAGAGACCAACGTATCTGTCTATATCGACCTACTCGTCGATTTCTTTGTCCAAATATTTTATGTGTAACTGGCAGCCCCCGGATGAAATTATTTTTTTCTTTATTTCTTTAGTAATTAATATCTTCCAACGTGTTCCAGTCCATCATAATTCCATATGTTACACCTCTTAAAAACTCAGTGGGGGTATTTTGTCTGATTTGGACAGTTCTAGTTTCTTCTTTGGGGCAAGAGTTTGTTCCATAGCACAATGGATTTCATTTTATTTTAGTTTTTATTGTTTAATTGCATTACCCATCCTTAAGTCGCAGACTAAGATTATTTCTCCTGCCACAATGGCCTTTCAGAAATACTTAAGTGTTTTTCCTGGGGGCCGAAAATCGTGAATGAATAGGTCTAGGCTCTTTTTTTTGTTAAAGTGACTTAACCTTTAAAATTAAAAATGCCGAATTTCAGTGAAGTAATAGATAAAAATTTCAATAAAACCATAAACTTCAATGCTTCCCTCTTTTCGTCCTCAGAGGAAGGGATCTATACCTTGTCCTGTACAGTCACAGTCTTAATTGAGATATTCTGAATCGAAGGAATCTCTCTCTCTCTCTCTCTCCTTGGGTATTAATTCTTAAAGTACCATCCTTGCGCTTGATTACTTTCGGAAGGGGATTAATGTCATGCGCATAATCAAGATCACCGTTTGTTTCTTAATGAGATGAAGGAACACACCAGGCAGCAAATTTCCAAAGATAGAGTTCATTTAGGAGTGGACTATCTGCATGGTCTTTTTTGGTATTTTTTCTACAATACCTAGGACATATATATCTGTCATCATCGTCAAGTTCATCCAGCAAGGACTGACGTTTTAAAATAACAATTCTCTCATCGGGAAGATCCGTTCGTATCCATACTATTTTTGAACTGCATCTCTTTATATAGTAAAAAAAACATGAATTCTTCGAAAATCTTCTTCTCTTCTCCTGGGTATTAAATAAACTAATTGAGTACATAGTTATGATGAGCAAGAGTACTTCTACCAAAACTGTGAATTCTATGGCCCCAGGGTCAGTGGTTCTTGATTTAGGGTGGGGCTCTTATGATTATTTGATTATATACTAAAATGCATGAATTCTTTAAACGTCTTATTCTTTGCTCTTGGTTAATATACTAATGATCTAATTACATATTTAAGGACAGGATTTATTTTATTTTCAGTTATACAAACCCTCCGCTCAAACTTTTGAATTTTTAGTAAAAAATAAAACTTTTTTTCTTTCCGATGTCAAAGAGGTAGATTTACGTGCTCCTTGGCCCTGTACATACTAATTAACCGAACAAATCCTGATAAAATAGAATGATCAGGTGAATCAAAATGTTTATATAAAAGCTGCTGACCACCATGATTTATTTGAAATCTATGACCTGATATTCTTTTTATAGTGTCTTTTTGATTCTGTGAAAATTTCATTTATTTCTAAATACGAGAAATAATGAGAAGAAACCTTCTTTATGGAAAAATCATTGTCTATAGACGGATGGAAAATATTAGTGTCATTCTCAATGCAGTGTAGGGTTTAAAAAAAAAACGGTCTAACGACTACTCATTTTTCTTTGTTTTGTTTGCTGCAAACTTCTTTTTGGCTTTGTTGAGTGTTGTGGTGTCTGCACAGTGAATCCTATCAATGCTGTGAATAAAAAGAAGTGGTCTAGTTACGTGGGTAGGATGGGGTAAAATCCCCAAATAATACAGCCCCACCTTTGCAAGAATGACCTCCTCTGCACAAAGCACTTACACACGACACCATCTTTGTCCATTTCCATGTGGATGTTCCGTCTCCTATTGTGTTATGTAAAATCCGTAAACCACTGGATGTTCTGTGTGCATCAGTCAAAAGTTATAAACTCTAGAATGTGAGTATGAATAAATATGAATAAATCATTATAAATTTTTTTGTTACATTGAGTAAAAAATAAAATAATTATAAAATTTTTCCACAAATTAAAACAAGAGACCCACTACTTTCAAACAATTAAATTTGGTTGGTGTTTTAAACCAGAGGAAAAAAATTCGCAATTCACAATTTTGATTGATTGAATATTGTGTAACGCCGAGTTGGCAATTTTTCAGCCATGTTTCGGAGGACTATTAGTTTAATTCGGTTTTTTGAAAGTTTTTGGTTTCTCTGGCGGCCCCCAGTAAATATTTGCAAAAAAAGTGTGGGCTTAGCACCCCCCCTCCGTTCTGACGCCTATGTGAGAAAATATTGGCATCAAAAAGATGTAGGCCTCTCAATTACGATGCATGAGTCGTGTGCTGATACCCTGGATTTTTGTCAAGGGATAACGCCTATAAATATGGTTTCTGCAAAGAAGGGTTTGTTTCATAACGCGGTGCGAAGTGTATAAAAATCTTTGTGTCATTTGCAGCTGTAGAATTTACAAAGAAGTTTTACTAGTTGGACATTTTTAACAAAAAATAATTTTTTATTCATCATGCACTTTTACCTTGTGCACATCATTATTATCCGGAAATTTACGAGGATTTCCTTTCGTATCTGACATACGCTCCTTGGATGGGGAGTACTTATTGTAATTTCTTTCTATTTAACAATAAATTATTAATCATCTGATGCAAAATGATAATAAAATTGAAACATAATAACAAAGATTAAAAATTAGATCAAATCAATTTTTTAAAAAATATTTTACTCATTATTTTATACATGTTATCAGTTGAGAATTGTTTTACTGATTTAATAAATAACTAGATATCATTGAGATGGTGGCCATCTCAAAGGGCCCGCATTCAACAATGAACATGAAAATGTAAGGTTATTTAAAAGGGATTATTTTGAAGAGGTACATTTGTGTTATACAGTAAAAGTGATTTAGTACGACTTCATGGATACTGCAAATTTACTAATATTTATCGAAGTTATCTTGTATCCCGAGTTATATAAATTTACTGGAATTAACAAGCAAAAAATTATGCACCAAACAAAGATTTTAAACACAAAGGGTAATTCTGTCCATGACCTAGAAACTTTGACCAAGGTCACTGCACATCCATTGACCAGTGGATCTCTATGAGTGAAGTAATAGACAGATTGGGCCAAAGTGAGAGAAGATATGCTCTGGACAAGGATTTTTCATATAATTCAGCTATGACCTTGACCTTTGAACTAGAAACCTTGTTCAAGGTCACTGCACACTGGTTACACAAACGCACTCTGTGGGTGAAGTATGAGCCAGATTGGGCCAAGGAGAGAGAAGATATGCTCCGGACAAGGATTTTTCATATAATTGAGCTATGACCTTGACCTTTGACCTAGAAACCTGGTTCAAGGTCACTGCACACCTGTTACCCTAAGGCACTCCGTGGGTGAAGTATGGGCCAGATTGGGCCAAGGAGAGAGAAGATATGCTCCGGACAAGAATTTTTCATATAATTCAGCTTTGACTTTGACCTAGAAACCTGATTCAAGGTCACTGCACACCAGTTACCCAAAGGCACTCTGTGGGTGAAGTATGAGCCAGATTTGGCCAAGGAGAGAGAAGATATGCTCCGGACAATGATTTTTCATATAATTCAGCTATGATTTTGACCTTTGACCTAGAAACCTGGTTCAAAGTCAATGCACACCAGTCACCCAAAGGTACTCTGTGGGTGAATTATTAGTCAGATTGGGCCAAGGAGAGAGAAGATATGCTCCGGACAAGAATTTTTCATTATTCAGCTATGACTTTGACCTAGAAACCTGATTCAAGGTCACTGCACACCAGTTACCAAAAGGCACTCTGTGGGTGAAGTATGAGCCAGATTTGGCCAAGGAGCAGACCTGTTTACCCATATCGTTGTCTCTCAGTATTTTTATTAGATTTGTCCGTGAGATTTGGCATATACCAGTAAGATTTTATTTTCCATCAATTTTACATATATTAATAGCGAATAACGGCTTTTCTGATTACAAAAACATGGTTTAACAGCATGGTCTTTGTCATTTTATAATACCACAGCGATTTCGCAGGTACGATAAGGCTATCCAGAGAATATTGTAGTGTACTCTGTGCATGAACTTCCCTGAACTACATATGTATGACGTCATAATTGAAAATGACGTCAAGTCACTGCATACTTGAGCTGTAATGACGGGGAGAATGTCATAAACTTTGCACCTTTATTTCAATCTGCATATAAAGTTGAAGAATTCTAGTTAAAAATAAACGTGTTTTTATCACTTTTTTTAACTGTAATATATCCAAATAATATAGATAACTTTGCTTTGTTACTCTTTTTTAAGAGTCAGCGTGTTCAAACTCCGTATGAAAATATACGTTTGACATTTACCCTTTTTTATACCCGTGGACAAAGGCACAATTCAAAATATGTGTGTAAAAGAGCCTGGCGCAGGTTGTTTATGAGGATTTTTTTAACACCTTTTATGGAATTATGTAAAAGAGTTTCCACTCTAACTGAATCTTGCTTGGGAAATATGTATGATGGCTTTGTTTTAAAACAGTTGACGATATTCGGTGGAAAATGCCCTCAGATTTGCTGGTAAGTTGAAGTTAATCTGAAATAAATTGTTCCAAAGAAATAGTATAACTTTTTCCAAGCACATTTCGGTTTCACAAGGACGCAACGAGTTTATTTATGCGACAAATGGAAATAATAATTATGCTAACAACCTGCGCTGAAGCGATTTATGTGAAACATTTCAAAAAAGAAGAAATGACCGTCACGTGATCAACAAGGTCATGTGACATCGTAACAAATATGTTCATATATAGCCTTGGGGATCCTCTGTATGAATTTGGCGCACTGAAGTACATAACTTAAAAATAAAACTAAAAATCAACTTTGCAAAAGAGTGTTACGTTTTTAATGCATAATAAGCTCCGGGAAGCCTTAACAGTACTGTGTTGGAAACCTGACATCGCTTTTGTCTTTGAAATCTCTCTCTTTTTCAGCGATAAAAATCATGAAACTTAGATGATAACGAAATCTTACTGTAAAATTCCAAACAAACGCCTTTTCTGATTTCCGTATTTTCATAATGGCAAAACTTGAGACGTATTTAAGAATAAAAATCCATACAAAATACGGTGAAATCGTAAGAATAAACAGGTCTGAAGGAGAGAGAATATATGCTCCGGACAAGGATTTTTCATATAATTCAGCTATGACCTTAACCTGGTTCAAAGTCACTGCACACCAGTCACCCAAAGGTACTCTGTGGGTGAATTATGAGTCAGATTGGGCCAAGGAGAGAGAAAATATGCTCCGGACAAGGATTTTTAATATAATTCAGCTAAGACCTTGACCTTTGACCTAGAAACCTTGTTCAAGGTCACTGCACACTGGTTACTTAAAGGCACTCTGTGGGTGAAGTATGAGCCAGATTGGGCCAAGGAGAGAGAAGATATGATCCGGACAAGGATTTTTCATATAATTCAGCTATGACCTTGACCTTTGACCTAGAAACCTGGTTCAAGGTCACTGCAAACTGGTTACCCAAAGGCACTCTGTGTCTGTGGGTGAAGTATGAGCCAGATTGGGCCAAGGAGAGAGAAGATATGCTCCGGACAAGGATTTTTCATTTAATTCAGCTATGACCTTGACCTTTGACCTAGAAACCTGGTTCAAGGTCACTGCACACCGGTTACCCAAAGGCACTCTGTGGGTGAAGTATGAGCCACATTGGGCCAAGGAGAGAGAAGATATTCCCCGGACAAGAGATCTCGGACGGACGGACAGACTGATCACTATAGGGCGCCCGCCAAGCGGGGCTCTAATAAGATCGCATTTCCCCATGTGCACAACCACAAATAGATCGGCCGCTGCTGCGGACGATAATAATTAAAGGATGAAACAGTATAATTGTGGTTGCCATTAAATTCATACCTTTCGATTTAATTTTCCCAAATAAAGTCAATTTTCCCTTAAAAAAGCATTTTAATTGTTTATATTTTAAACTTAAGCTCAAGCTGTCAGATCGAAAATGGATGGGATGGGACGGGACATTAAATTGTCCCCCTTGGCACGCAAAAGATCGTTGCTTTGGAGTTCGAGAAAGAGTAGGCTCACTGGGGGCCGCCAGAGAAACCCAAAACTTTCAAAACTGTTCATACAGTATTTAAAATTCTCCGCCGAAATATGGCTGAAATATTGCCGACTCGGCGTAAAAAAAAACAATAATCAATCAATCAAACAGTGCTGCTCTGAACGTTATCAATTATAAAATTTCAACTTAATGTTTACTATTTTTTATAGCTCTACTAAATCAAAAGTTATGGGCAATTTTAAAGTTTTTGTCACGGACAAACTGAGGAACAGACAGACAGATGAATGAGATGTAATGTCCCCTCGCTTTCGCGAAAGCAGGGGACAAAAAGAAGAGTAAGAAATACTTAAGTTACTGAAACGAATAGAACCCATGGAAATAAGCAGTGAAATAGAACAACAATTTAAAGAAGCTACAAGTTGTCACATATTGGGTTTAGCTTTTAGAAATAATTCAACCAATGTTAGAAACCATGATAACGAATGTGGAAAAGCGTTTGGAATTGCACATCAAGGTTGTAACTTACAGGTTAAACAGGTGGAATTTATTCCAAGTATTCTGCATAAGAACCACGAACGATAGTAATGTTCTCCCGCCTATAGCTACCTCTAAGTCAATTTTCAAAAGTTAACATATTCGAATGATTTTCGAAATTTTTAAAGATATTTATATGAATTTTCATAAAAGGTTTCTTATTTGGGATAACGAAGAGAGATAACATTATAAGCTTGTGTTTTTTACTATAGAAATCAACGGGAAAAGGAAAATATTTCTTAAAACATCTCTCCGCCTACCCTGAAACAAAAATTCCCTTTTGCAGGTAATATGGACTGTCATTTAAAAAAAATGTAACAAATTTATGCCCAAGCTTTTTGTTTTTCACGGGGGGACATATGTATATAGACACAAAAAAGAAAACAATGCTGATTTAAAAAAAAAATTAAAGCTAATTATAAGTAAATAATTGTATTTTATTTATTTATATATGCTTTATTTATATTTGTAAAACATAAGAAAAGATATGGGATACATTTTATATTTAAAACAATTTTAAAATATGGTGATGAGTGATAGTTCCATTTCACCAGAAAATATCGCCTAGCCCCCTTTTTTCAAGATCTGGAATTTATGATAATTTAATATCTAGCACTGGAAATAAAATGATTCATCAATTACCATAGAACCCCGTGGGGATCCGGGTAAAAAGCGTAAAAGGCGACTAAATGGGGCGGTCCTTCGGATGAGACCGTATAAACCGAGGCCCCGTGTCACAGCAGGTGTGGCACGATAAAGATCCCTCCCTGCTCAAAGGCCCTGAGTGCCGAGCATAGGCCTAAATTTGCAGCCCTTCACCGGCAATGGTGACGTCTCCATATCAGTGAAATATTCTGGAGCGGGACGTAAAACAGTATACAATCAATCAATTACCATAGACCTGATCTTTGTATTAAACAAAGATTTAATGGCTAAATTAAATAAAATAATGGCTAAAATATACCAAATAAATAACACATACACACAATGCTCTTTATAAAATTTCATTTCACTGATGTATTAATCAAACATATTACTGCTGACGACTTTGTTAACAAATCCACACCTTATTGTCTTTAAAAAATAGAAGATAAGAATTTATATCGGCATCGATATACCCAGAAATCGAACACAACATGATCAAAATTCCGCCATGAAGTCGGAAAGCATGGTGATGGAAGGGTTACCTGTTTTGCTGTGCATTTCTTTCTGCTTTGCATAAGTTGTATCCACAGGCCTTTATATCGCTTAGAAAAAAACTTGAGGTGTTGGGAAAATAACTAGAAAACTGACCAGTCAGCAAGGGCCCCGCCATGGAATAGAATTATAAGGGTGCAGCTTACAGAATGATTAATAAATGTACAACGAAAAAGCAACAGCAACTGTATTCTTAAAATTTCAAAATAATTCCTGAATATTCAAAAACCTGTAAATAATATTCTTGTATTTACATTAGGCAGTAAAGAACAACTAAACATTGTATGTATTGGAAAGAATGTATTGGAATCTTTTCTCACTTTAGACAGGTCGAGACCACTACCTTATATGGATGTGACAAATGTGAGTTGCATTTGAGAAACTTTAACCTTAGCCATGAGCTGCAGCCATACAAGGGAATCAGTGTATTTACTGATTATTGAATGTGTTAAAAAAAGCATCTTAAATAAACATTTATATTCACTGATGAGCTGATTGTCAGTTGGTGTAGTTATGAATGCTAAACAGCAGCTGCTCTTTTGTCTTTATCTTTTGTTTTATATCAGAATCCATTTGACACGTCATTATGTTGAATTTATTTGATGTTGAAAACGTGTTTTTCACATGACGTTCATTTTTTTTCTATAAAATAGTATACATATTCAAAGATCATGATTAATAACAATTTTAAAAACTGTTTCAATTTCATGATTTGTTTTGTTATAGATGCTGTTATATACATCATTTCCTGCTGAAGTTTTCCGTATATTAGTTTCTTTGTTGGAAAGAATGGGCCAATTTGATTACTACAATGGATTGACAGTACAATGTATCAGTACCCATGACCAGCTCCTTATGACCTTTATGAAGTTACGCCTTAATTTAAGGGATTCGGATTTAGCAGAAAGTTTTAACACCAGTAAAAGTACCGTCTCCAACATATTGAATACCTATGTTACAGCATTGCACCAGTCTGATTAAAACCAGCCCCCTTCTCCTTTCACTCGTCAGGGTCTGACAAGCATCGATAGGAGGTCATCTTCACACGACCTCTACAATTGACCAATCGGAAAAAAGCTTTATCTCTTCGGTAAAGTCTTTTGGAACTCTTCAATTGGAGATAAAATAATTTATTCAGAATATGGCGGCGCCCAGCGTCCGTGGGCTGACACCCCAGAAAATTTATTTATTTCACAATTTCTGTGTTATTTGTGGGTTTAGATTTGTACAAACTGTTAAAAACAGTGATGGAACAGAAACTAATGTCAAATTTTCCAACAAAAAGCTGAAGTTAACTACAGCACCATTATGTTGAATAACATGTATTCCGGGTTTACTGAATGTGACCCGTATGGTTCTGCATTATATTTTATTGGTCTGTCATTCCTCGTTTCCGGTTTAATAAATGTTCTGGTGCATTGCCGTATTGCTACCTGTGTGTGTGTTGTTGTGTTGGATATATACTAACGGGCGTGGTGGCAGCGGTTATTTACGAACCCAGGCTATTTTTTCGTGCATATTCAACTCTCCTAGAAGCGGGCAGCAATAGCGTGATACAAAATTCACCCCGGACGCTCAGGTATTGCCTATTTTGTACGACACCGTGAACAACATGGCGAATAGGGCGCCAACACAGTGGTGCTTGACAAAAGTAAAAAGTGTCAACTCCTACGAAAACTGGAGGCAAAATTTATTATATACTCTATCCCTAGACCCTAATTTCTTACCATATCTAGAGGACGGTGCAACTTGGGGGATGAAAACCCGCGCTAACCCCCATAGAAACTTCGTGGACGATGATGAGAATGTCCCCGAGGCTAATCGTAAGACCCGCGCACAGAAAGTCAGGACACTCGAACTCATGCTCGGTCAGATCGCAAATTATGCACCTATTATTTCAAGGAACACCATAGTAAATAATTCTACGAGACTTAGGGACATATGGCAGGTTATTCGCTTACACTATGGATTTCAGTCAACTGGTGCCCATTTCCTGGACTTTGTAAACATTCAACTACAGCCGAACGAAAGACCTGAGGACTTATTTCAGAGACTCATGGCGCTCACTGAAGATAACCTCTTGAAAACCGAACTGGGTATTACACACATTGGCCAAGAAATCCAAGAGGATGAAGAACTTACCCCTACACTGGAGAACTTTATTGTACTCACTTGGCTTACCCTCATCCATCCGGATCTTCCAAGATTAGTGAAACAAAGGTATGGGACGGAATTAAGATCACGTACACTAGCTACATTGAAGCCTGAAATTTCCCAAGCCCTTGATTCGCTACTAGAAGAACTACGAAACACAGAGGATGCCAGAGCTATGCGTACTCAGTTTTCGTCAGTAAAAAAAAATCACCACCGCAAGTCCAGAAATCATGTCCTCTGTGTAAAGCTTCTGGTCGTCCTTACAATCACTACCTCAGTAAGTGTTCATACCTACCCCAAAGTGACAAAAAATACTTTGCCAAGGCGAGGCAGATAATGGGTACAGAAAATAACCAGTGCAGTGATGAAGAGGAAATATCATTCACTCAGGATGCCTCTGTTGCCAGGGTACAAATTCGCCAATCTCCGTACATTGATGCATTTCTGGCACATCACTCTGTTCGTATTACCATAGACAGCGGCGCAACTGGAAACATGATCCCATCAGATGTTGCTAGCAATCTACAAGCATCAGTCACTCCTTCATCACAGTATGCTCACCAGGCTGATGGATTATCACCGCTACATGTATCTGGTGAGACTCGACTTACCTTTTATCATGATGGGCAAGAGTTAACATTTGAAGGACTAGTCGTTGACAATCTGGACACTCCCATTTTGGCGGGAATTCCATTTATGGAGGCAAATGATATTTTAATACGACCTGCCCGACAGGAAGTCAGGATTGGTGACAACTGTGTATTCCGATATGGCACTAAAGCCCAGAAAGGACACCACTCCATTCGACTCACACAAGTACTCCGAGCTCCAGTGGCACATACCACAACCCTGTGGCCGGGAGAATACATTAAAGTCAAACTTCCTGACAATATGACTAGTCCGGACAAGTACAACACATTTTCGCTTGAGCCCACATCATGCCAAAGTTCTACAACAAATTGGCCTCCTCCTTCATTTATAGACAGTGTGGCAGGAAAAGTACGGATTGCAAATTTGTCAAATGATCCTTGTACCATTAAAGGAAACCAGCACTTGTGCCTAGTGAGACCCACTTTCTCCCCGGATGTTTCTTCATATGAAATCACTACTCCTGACCCTACACACAACACTAAAGACAGCAAACTATCAATCACACATTCTGCTGCAGTCAACCTTGACCCTGATAATACCCTGTCTCCCGAGATGAAAGCACAGTTCAAACAGACTCTCGACACATACAATGACGTGTTTAATCCTGATTTTAAAGGTTACAATGGTGCCAGTGGTCCACTCAAGGCTGTTGTTAACATGGGGCCAGTCCAACCTCCTCAAAGAAAGGGACGCTTACCTCAATACAATAAACAACTTCTCTCAACACTTCAGGACAAATTTGACGAGTTGGAAGCACGTGGTGTCTTCACTAAGCCAGAGATTGTGAAAGTCAATGTCGAGTATGTAAACCCATCATTTCTAGTCAAAAAGCCATCTGGAGGCTTCAGATTAGTCACATTTAGATATATCGACGACGTATTGTCAATTAATAATGATAATTTCCATTCCTACGTCGACACGATATATCCTGGTGAGCTTGAGATAAAAGATACCACAGAGTCCAACACATCTGCTTCATATTTGGATATTTTACTTGAAAAAGACACTAATGGTAATCTAACAACCAAGCTATATGATAAACGTGATGACTTTAACTTTTCTATCGTCAACTTCCCTTACTTATGCAACAATATACCTTCATCACCTGCATACGGAGTATTTATATCTCAGTTGATTCGATACGCAAGAGCATGCTCTACGTATGAACAATTTCTTAAACGAGGTAAATTATTGACAAGCAAGTTGATGAAACAAGAATATCAACAGTCTCGTTTAAAGTCATCATTTCGTAAATTCTATGGTCGATACAATGACCTTGTCAGCAAATACAATTTATCATTAAATGAAATGCTGACTGACGTTTTTCATACCAATTGTTAGTCCATTATTTATACACTGAACTGACTACGGATTTTTCCCGTTATTTCCTGATTATGACAATGAGCACACGGCGGGTGTGACCGGTCAGCAGGGGATGCTCACTCCTCCATGGCACCTGATCCCACCTCTGATGTTTCGGAGGTCCGTGTTTGCTCTGCTCTTCTTTTGTATATTTGTTTAATGGACGTTGAGATTGAATACTGTTCGTTATTTCCATATCCTTATCACAGCATTTGCAGATGTTGGGAGATACAGCAAGCCCCAGCCATCGCTTATGCCTGACGTAGATTCTACTCTCCGACAAATTGCCCAGTGGAGATATATTGCAATCACAGACCTTACACAGGCATTCTTTCAGATCCCTCTGGCAAAAGAGTCCATGAAGTACTGCGGTGAGGTAACCCCCTTTCGTGGCGTCAGAGTTTACGCTCGTTCAGCAATGGGTATGCCTGGCTCAGAGACCATTTTAGAGGAGCTGACCTGTAGAGTTTTGGGTGACTTAGTCCAGGAAGGTGTAGATGATCTATACTGTGGTGGATGTACCCCTTAAGACCTCCTTAATAATTCTTCAAGCTCTACAGAGAAACGGCCTTAACTTATCAGCATCAAAAACTGATTGCCCCAAGGGAAACCACAATCTTGGGATGGATATGGCGTGAAGGTACCCTTCGTGCAAGCCCTCACCGGATCGCCGCTTTAGCCAACTGTCAACCCCCGTCTACTGTCAGTGGCTTGAGGTCATTTATTGGTGATTTCAAGGTTCTTCATCGTCTCAAGCCACGGTCCGGAGTCCGCATATAGCTCTCTCCTACCCGTGGCTGCTTGATCACAAAAAGTGTCGTTATCTTGAATATTCACGCCTCTCTATTGTGACGTCATATTCTGTTAGTGGCAAGTTTTGTTTCCATCGCAATTGAAATCAACAACTGACGTCAACAGTGTACGAGAAATATTTCCTTTACTGCGATTGGATATTGAAAGGTCGCGATAAAGTTCATCTTCCGACTGTGCTCTGCTCGCATTGGTCATAATTTTAATGAGTTACGAAGAATTCTCTCCTCGTTCAACCACGGCCAGATGGGAGAGGATCGTACATTTTGGCCGTGGTTTGCGACGATGAAGGTTCTTGGACGAGTCTTACAAGGATGCTCACAGGTTATTTCTCCTTTAGATACCACCACTTCTGGCAAGGACTCTAAAGACAAAATTCAATGGACTGACGATCTCCATAACCACTTTGAAAAAGCACAGAAAAGTATCTCATCCAATCAGACCATTACACTACCACAAGCTTCAGACCAGTTGTGGATAGTCACTGACGGTGCTCTTCGTAGTGGAGGACTTGGGGCTACACTCTACATAAACGTAAGGACAAAATTCACCTCTCTGGATTTTTCAGCACCAAACTCAGGGCTAATCAGCATACTTGGCTTCCCTGTGAAGTCGAAGCACTTTCAATTTCAGCAGCTGTAAAGCATTTTAGTCCATACATTGTACAGTCCTCACTTAACGCCTGTGTTCTCACCGATAGTAAGCCATGTGTGCAGGCCTTTGAGAAAATGTGCAGTGGCGAATTTTCTACTAGCCCACGCGTATCAACATTCCTGTCAACTGTGAGCAGGTTTCAGGATGTATCTGGTGCAGCTATATTACCAACAGATTTCAGCAGTCGAAATGCTCCCGCTTGTGATGACCCCTCGTGCCAAATCTGTTCCTTTGTTAATACTACTGCCCTGTCAGTCGTTCAACGATTAACTACTGAGGACATAGAGGACGGGAGAGCCAAAATGCCATTTACCACAAGAACCTCATGGCTTGCCATCCAGCAAGACTGTCCAGACCTGAGACGCACACATGCTCACCTTCAGCAAGGCACAAGACCATCAAAAAAGTTAACAAACGTTCGGGATGTCAAGCGTTATTTACAGCATGCAGTCATTGCCAAGGATGGGCTACTGGCGGTCAAACGTAATATACCATTCCACCCAACACAGGAGTGCATCATCGTTCCTCGCAGCGTTCTTGACGGACTCCTTACTTCTATACACATTTCATTGAACCATCCATCTTCCAATCAACTGAAAAATGTGGTGAATCGGTTCTTCTATGCACTTGACATGGACAAAGCTATTAACAACACCTCAGACAAGTGTCATCAGTGCACCGCATTGAAAAGTACACCTAAATTTCAACAAGAACACACTTCAAGTCAACCACCGGACAAAGTTGGCTATCTGTTTGCAGTTGATGTCCTTAAGCGTGAACGCCAACTCATACTGGTTCTGCGTGAGTACATAACTTCCTATACACGGACGTTACTCATTGAAAATGAGCGCCATGAAACACTTCGGGAAGGACTACTCATTTTGTGTTCAGAGCTACTACCGTTAGATGGCCCATTTACCGTAATCCGGACAGACCCTGCACCTGGATTTACTGCATTGGTCAACGATAAACTCTTAGCCAAGCATCGCATATCCATTGAAGTGGGACGTATAAAGAACGTCAATAAAAATCCAGTAGCAGAGCGAGCAATACAGGAACTAGAAATGGAAGTCTTGCGTTATGATCCAATGTGTCGCACAGTTACTCCATTGTCTTTGTGTTTAATTACCTCTCGACTGAATACACGAAATAGGGGTAGAGGAATCTCTGCCAAAGAGATGTGGACCCATCGTGACCAGTTCTCGCATGACCAGATCCCTGTGGATGATAACGAGCTGATTTCCAAACAACATGATATTAAGCTTGATAATCACCCACACAGTCTAAACAACCTGGAAAGAGCAGTGCCCCTGGATGTAAGAGCAAAATTGGTGACTTGGTGTACTTATATTGTGACCGTAACAAATCAAAAAACAGAGACAGGTATATTGTAGTATCGTGCGATGGTGAATGGCGACACATTAGTAAGTTCAGTGGCTCCCAGCTCAGACGAACAGCTTATCGTGTTAAAGACAGTGATTGCTACTTAGTACCATCACAGGAAATACGTCAAGATAGTGTTCCAATCAACCTACCCTCTGATGATGAGAGTGATGAGTTGCCGCGTGAATCCATGGACTTGGAAAACAGCTTAACCGAGTCAACATTCCCTTCACCACCACCAATACCTACTATTCTCTCGGATCCTCCAACCCCACTTCATCCTTCATCACCCGCAGATAAACTCACAGAACCACTGGTTTCTGTGATAATACACCCTGACAGTGCCACCGCTTTACCACCTACTTGCAACGATGATGACCCGCAACCTAGACCCACCCGTGTTCGCAATCCACCGAAGTGGTTATCCGATTATGTTTGTGATTAAACCGTGTGATTTGTGTTTTGGGCATAATAATCCCCTTTTAAGTTTTAATTCTTATCAGAATTCAGTTAAAATTGTCATTGCATAAAGTATGTTGTATGATTAACATTACCTTAATTGCATTTAGTATTTTTACATTTGTGTAAAAGAAAGAAAAAGATGAAAAATGGTGACACCATTATGTTGAATAACATGTATTCCGGGTTTACTGAATGTGACCCGTATGGTTCTGCGTTATATTTTATTGGTCTGTCATTCCTCGTTTCCGGTTTAATAAATGCATTGCCGTATTGATACCTGTGTGTGTGTTGTTGTGTTGGATAATACTAACTGGCGCAGATAGAAAAACATTAATCGAGACATGCATCGGGGAGCACATTGCAGATACGAACGATCGAGGCATATGCATTACGTGTTACAGATTTGCCGAACGTATAGAAACGTTAAAGAAAGATGTCGAGAGGTAGGTTATTAATCAGTTATTAATGTTATTAAAGCGAAAATACCTGATTGACAGGTTATGAATACGATCAGGTCCAGTACAATCACTAGCTGCGAAGGTAGAATTACCTAATACGTAGCTTTATTTACCGCATTGTACTGAATAATTACCCACCTATTATCATGTTAACAGGAACTGGACTTTTTAGTCATTTTATTAAAGGAGTAACTGTTCGAACTGTCATATATAGTCCCAAAACTTTCAGAACTTTGCAAATGGTCAGAAAAAGACGTTTGAACTTTCTTTAAGAGTGATTTTTTCCTGAATTGTTTTCAGATAAATTAAAAGTTAAAAATGATCACTGCATTTCTGAGATTTTCTGCACATCTTGAGAAAAATACTTTTTTATAGAAATAAACTGATTTGGTAGTTAAATAAAGCTACCTCATTCAGGTAGGCAAATAAAGCTACATCAGTACATGTAATTAGGTAAATCAAGCTAAATCTAGTGATTAAATGTACCAGACCTGACGGTATTGATCTGACTGACAATAGTCATGAATACAATAATGATCTGTATTGTCAATTTTTATCATTATAAAAGCCATTCTATAACTTAAGCTGTTCTTGGTCTTATACATAAAAGTGATTGGTATATTTATTTCTTCAGCCGTAAAGCAAAGATGTTTCCGACCTACAGTAATACAAGCAGTCATATATCTCTAACGGTCCCATCTCCTTCATTCATCAAGAAGAGACTCATCAACAGTCCGGCCAGTGTTAAACCTGTGAAAATGCAGTTTGCACGTGCACCACTTACAACACTGCATGTGCATTCACCTGTGAAACTTAAGTCATTTGGAGAGGTCATAAATGTAGGAGGTAATCAATGCACTTAAATACACTTAAATACTGATGATTGTCCAAAGATAAATGTCCACAATTTTTTTCTGTATTTACAGGGGAAGGTAACATTTGTTAAATTTAGTAGAAATTGGAACTTTTATTATTATACTTTAAATTTGGCTGAAAAGTAAATGCCCCCTTATAGTATCTGTATTACTCTGACCTGTCAGATTGAATGATAAGACTTCCTACATACATTAGACTTCATTCACTACATACCCGTTCTTACTTCACATGTAAGAAGAATGAACAAAACAAAAATATTTTTTACAAATTTATGTTTTAAAATACATTTATACTTGTACGTAAGATTGCTATATTATTATCGGTACATATTAATTCTCAAATATTTTGATTACATTTTAGCTTTAATATGAAGTTATATACTTGATTAATAGGTGGACTACTTGTGCAGAATATTCCACAAAACATTGCTCCAAAGCAGCAACCAACCAAAATGACACTCTTTCCATCCAGTATTGAAAAAATAGGAAGTATCCAGGTAAATGTCATGCTTCACCTTTTTGTATTAAAAATGTTGTTGATTCAAGATCACAACAATCAAAATTTCTTTAGAATGAAAGTAATGAAAATGTGAAAGAACAAGAGCAGACAAAAAGAAGTACTAGTACTATGAGAAAGGAAAATACTGAAGATTGCTATGAAAATGAAGTTGAGGTATGTAAAAGTGTGAACGAATAAAGAGTAGAAAAATAATGAAAAAATCAAAATACACTAAAGTATTGGTTTGAGTATTAGCATGTAATTTTACTACAAGGCAACACATTTCCATTAAGTCTGAGGTTTTAAACAGGATTTTTGAATTATGTAATCTTTCAAATATTGGTCAAGTAAATTTTTTTGGAGAAAACCTTTGTAACATGTTTATACCCCTAAAATTGGAATCAGCCTGTGTGTCTGTAAGTTGAAAAGATGTTGCATGGACTGTTTCTCAGAAACTAGTGCAAGGATTTGTTTGTAAATTTGTATATTTATTATTCACCGTATGAAGATCTGCACTTGGTATTTTTAGCTCACCTGAGCCGAAGGCTCAAGTGAACTTTTTTTGATCACATTTTGTCCATCGTCTGTCTAGCTGTCTGTCTGTTTGTCTGTAAACTTTTCACATTTTCACATTTTCGACTTCTTCTCAAGAACCACTAGGCCAGGAAAGCTGAAACTAATGTGGAAGCATCTTTACGTAGTCTAGATATTAAATTATTAAAATCATGAGCCCGGGGGTTGGGCAGGGCCGCAATAGGGTATCCAAGTTTTAAATAGAAATATATAGAACAAATTTTTGAAAATCTTCTTTTCAAAAACCACTTGGGCAGGAAATCTGAAACTTATGTGAAAGCATCCTGGGGTAGTGTAGATTTTATAAGGTATTCAAATGAAAGGACAGCGGGTAGGGGGCATGATAGATTTAACAAGAGGGGAAATGTGGTAAAGAAATGCATCACCGAAGTTACTCAGGTGAGCGATGTGGCCCATGGGCATCTTGTAAATGTTATTCAATAATTGTTCTGCATTTTACTTTTTTTCTCATTTTTATTGAATTAATCAGTTTGGGATTATGTTTAGGGTTTAAGACATAGAATTTGGAATCTCTATACAAACATGTGAACTACAGCTTAAAACAATGATTTGTACAGTAGTTGGATATGATTTTTTTATGGGGTATTTTTCCTTTATGGACAGTTCTAGTTTCTTATTGTCGTCTTTCCAAAATCATTAACAACAATTTTTCTTACTCACAGATTTCAATATTTTACAAGAGTGGAAGAAAGTCACGTTTTGTTGCTGATCCTAATCTCAAAACCACGTGCAAAGCTATTTTTATGGAAAAAAGGAGCAATCAAAACCATTCTTAATATTCTCAAGTTGACAAATCCCGATGAAATAATTGAAATAGCAGCCTCTTTAGTGGCAGATGAATGTAGAAGACTCTGCAAAAGGTTCTCGGGCAGCATTCTGCAAGACCGCAGCTTTGAAGGAATATTTCAGTTTTCTTGGGAGAAACTTGAAATGAACTGCAACTACGGGCTCCAAAATTCCTTTACATTGTTTCACATGCTGTCACAGACAAGCCACCTACTCAGACATACAGAAGCCGTACTCAGATGCTATATACAATTGCAAGTGCACTGCATGCCCGGAGTAGAGAAATGACGGTTCTTCAGTACTTGACAGGTTTCATTTTAATGAATGGGGGATGTACTCCAAGGGTAATTAATTTCTCTGCAGTTTTGTTGTTGCATTCAATTTTCTGAAAGTTTTATTAAGGTATCTGATGGCAGATTTTCAGACTGATTAAAACAAAATATTTGAAGTAGGATAGTATTAATTATCTTGTTGTCACCTTGTTGTTGTCAGTACTCATATATAATATATTGCTACATTCTTAAAAATTTCTTTCATCTTGGTTCAGCCATCAGATACCAAAAGATACTGTTTCATTTTTGTTGTCAAAGTTTATTTTGTTATAGATTTTTTAAAAATTATTTTCTTAAAAATTGTTTATTGTTTTTGGTTTTTGTTTTGTTTCCCAGCTTTTACAGATCTGTACAACTCAAAGGAATAGTTTACTGTTTTTTGTAAGGAAAGTTTAATATCAAGTTCCTTTATGGATAATCATCTTGGATGTACCAGCTAACTTTCGCAGATGGTAATCAACTTAAGTTAATCTTTTTTTTTTCTTTAATGTTTAGTAAATTGCTCTTGATAATACTATACAATGATATTAAATAATTTTTGCTATCAAATGAAAAGTTAAAAAAAACTGTACATGTTCATAAAAATGATGAAAATAATATTTAACTTGTCTTGTATACAGAACATTGACAGACTAGCAAAAATTGGAGTCACTGTGTTATCAGATACTCTGCATAAGAAACTTTCAAACTGGCAGGAATATCTTGATAATGAACTTTTACAAATAAAAGAGAACTGGAGTCAAGGAGGGTCATTGAAGTTCCAAATTGTCGGTGACAACTGGGACAAAAATATTCTGCCTAGCTACAGAACATCACAGCAGAATACGTTGTCCCTGCATCTTTTTACGCTCATAGGTGTTGTTGACCGTGTCACACCAATCATTGATCCTGCTCATGATGACAACCTTTTGAATGTCCAGGATTTGGAAGCTGAAAAATTCATACCTTCCTTACAAGAACAAGATATTCTCAGTAAAGAATTAACTTTCCTTGTGTCTACTGCTCTGGTTCAGAATATTCCTAAGCTGAAGTCCTGTTTGGGAAGCATATAGTGACCTAGCTGGGATAAAAACTAGACAGGTACCGAAAGCTCATTTGTGTAATGATGAAACCAATGTAATATAATGTACTAGTATTTGATATCTTATAACTTAGAATCAAATAAACAGATAAATGCACATGAAAAACAAGATCAATTAATCACATGTAACAGGCTATAATCTATTCAAAGTTACATATCTAATTCAGTTTATTTTTTAAATTTAGTTTTGTTTGGGTTTATATGACTGCAATGAACAGAAGACACAAGATGTAATCCTCTTTTGAAAGACATTTCGAAGAAATATGTTCCTCAAGTGAATGGTGAAATCAAAGAAGAGGTGTTTTTGGAGGTAAAATGTGTTTAGTTACAAAATATAGAAAAAAATATTGTAATGTGATTTGGAGGGGATATTTCTATCTTTCATACAAATTTTCAGGAATATTGTGATTCAAGCTTTCATTTTTAAACCTCACAGAAATTTAAATCAAATTAGTTTTTCCTGTCAATATACATGCTTTTAAGACTCCATAGAAAATGAACAATCAAACAAATTTTCATTACATGAAATACATGTATATTAATAAGATGCTCCCCATTTAAAAATATCCTATTTTTCATTTTACTTTTTTCAGGAGACAGGTTAACTGACAAGAGAATTCAGTGCGCACAAGAGGCAATGGTAAATTCTGCCACTTCGATGGAAAGACTTGAGGGGTTTATATCCAAAATAGAGGACTTTCATCGCCTCATGAATTTTTTGGAGGTAGGTTAATTACGTTTTATTGATTTCATAAAAATATTGTACTTGTACTTCAGGTCACACAGTTTTATCTCCCCTGTTTTTCGCAAATGGTAGGGGATATTAAGTTTGTTATAAAACCTTACAAAGCTGTATCTTTATTTATTGCTGAAAGATTCAATATTTTAAAACTTTCCTTACTTTTCTTGTATTTTTTCATGTCTATCGTTCTTTTGGCTTTTATTAAGAAAGGCTGATAAGTTTGTTTCCTAATGAGATCTCAATAACAATATTGTTGATTTTTTTCTTATCTAGGCTATCTGCAAGCTTACATTTGACACTGGTTCTGCAAAGGATAGGTGCACTGCATACTATTTTAGGAACCTTTTGAATGCGCGAGATGTAAAAGCTGATGTGAAAAACTCTTATCGACCCTACAAAAAGCTTTATTAAACAATATTTGATGGAATATGTTGTGCCTTGTTCCTTAAAGAAATGAATTTGAATTCATTGGAAGAGGAACTTCCTTTACCATGCGATTGGGAAACGTTGGAAAATGATGAGTCAATTAAGTGGTTAGATGATATTAGCTGTAAAATTGTCAGAAATTGGTTCTTTGAGAATAATGATATATGTCATGAAGTAAGGGAAGTCCTGACTGACTCCAATCATGAGGAGAATTATTGGACTGGAAATTACATTAATGGGAAATTCAAGTGCCATTTTTGTGAGAGGTCATACACCTACATAGGAAGTCTTCAATCTCATGAACTAAAATCGCATTCTCATTCGCCCTCTAAGAGCTCTCAAAAGCAAAGATGCAGGTGGTGATGAACTATACAATTACATTCTTTGTCTATTCAAGTTGACCGCCTTACACAAAAACCTTGATTTTGCCGTCGACATGGGTGATGGATTGCGATCGGTGCGATCTGCCAAATATGAAACTCCCATATACAACAAAACTAAATACCTCATTGGAAGTGTGCATTTGACTGCCTAAGTGTGCGGAAGTCTTCCTATGGATCAAACCGAACGCTTGGTATGGAACAGATCAATTAATATCAGTGGAGGCAAAAACCACTCGACGAATTTGTTGAGCTTGTCAACAGAGATACCAAAGCTTTATACTCTGGTTTCCATACGAAGGAGAGCATTTTAACTCATTCAAGAGAATTCCCTCATTTATCAATGCTTCCAAGCACTATGACACAATTTGCGATGTTAGAAAACGGAAAGGATTCCACAAGGAACCGTCTTATGTAGAGGATGTGAAAAAAGTTACAACAGAGCTCTTGCATGTGAAAGCACTAGAACAGATCAAAGGCCGAAAACTGGAATGCAAGGACATTTTATCAGAGAGAAATCCGTTTGAATCATGTTACAAGAACATTGCTATGATGATACACAGACATAAGCCTGTTCTTCCATTTAGACGTTTGGGAAATAAAATAATGTGATTTCTTCAGTCACCGAGTTATATTCAGTCAAGTTCAGCAACAGCCTTCCCCTTAAATCATATCATGTTGTATGACATTTTTTAAATTATTATTTCAAATCATTAATATCATATTACTATGAAATCACAGATTTTCGTCTTTTTCATAGATGTAATGTGTTATCACTATATAATTATTATAGAGCCACGCTCTAACACCTTAACCCCTGACCAAGCGATCCTACTAAACAGAGAACCCTAGAGAACTCTAGAGAACCCAAGGTTTATATTTTGAACTTATGTATGATTTATGCTTAATTGGATAGATTTTTATTAAATAAAGCATATTTCATTTATAAAATGAATTAAAAAGGTATTTTATGGAAGTTTTCAGCAGAAAAACGTAACAAAATAGAAGGCAAAATATTTTATGACATCCCGATCTCGATTTGAATTTCAAAAAACTTTTGGAAACACTGTCTTTGCATAGTGAGGTACATGTGTGTTTATATAGGAAAGACTGTCTTTACATAGTGAGGTACATGTGTACTTGTATAGGAAACACTGACTTTGCATAGTTGGGTACATATGTGTTTATATTAGAAAAACTGACTTTGCATAGTGAGGTACTAAATGGTTGTTTATAATGGAAACAAGTCAAGGCTGCTCTTTATTTTTTGCTTTTTTCATCTATTCTAATAAATCTTTAATTGCAGTTGCCACCAAAGATATACATTGTCAACCAGCCTGTACTAAAGACTCTGGGCATCAAGTCGCCAAAGAGTTGGACTTACAAGGTAAAGCATATAAATATATGTGTTTGAATGTTTTGTTTGCTGTAGGAAGTGAGAATTATGCTAGGTACACTGAAAGTAAAACTAGTGATTGAAAGTAAAGGCTTTAGCTTTTTTTAGCTCTACTGGTCATATACGCTACTCCTCCTACAATTTTGAGCTTATTCCAATGGCTTCTTTTATCTTCCTTTGTTAGAAGTACAAACAAGTAGAGGTACAGTCTCGACAGATATTTCTGTGTTTTTTTTTTTATTTTCTTTGCGTTTAGCTTGTTTCATTCATTCTATTAATTCTTCAATTTCAGTTGCCACAAAAGATATAAATTGTCAACCAACCTCTACTTAAAACTTTGGGCATCAAGTCACCAAAGACTCGGACTTACAGGGTAAGGCATATAAAAATATGTGTCTGAATATTTTGTTTGCTGCAGGAAGTGAAAATTCTAACTCTGATTTTGCATAATTAGGTAATAAATGTGTGTTTCCATTGGAAACACTAACTTTGGATAGTGAGGTACATGTGAACTTATTAAGAAAACACTGATTTTGCATAATTAGGTAATAAATGTGTTTCTATTGGAAACATTAACTTTGCATAGTGAGGTACATGTGAACTTATTTAGGAAACACTGATTTTGCATTATTAGGAAATAAATGTGTGTTTCTATTGGAAACACTTACTTTGAATAGTGATGTACATGTGAACTTATTTAGGAAACACTGATTTTGCATAATTAGGTAATAAATGTGTGTTTCTATTGGAAACACTAACTTTGAATAGTGAGGTACATGTGAACTTATTTAGGAAACACTGATTTTGCATAATTAGTAAATAAATGTGAGTTTCTATTGGAAACACTAACTTTACATAGTGAGGTACATGTGAACTTTTATAGGAAATACTGACATTGCATAGTGAGGTACCGAATGTGTGTTTCTTTTGGAAACACTGTCTTTGCATAGTGAGGTACATGTGTTTTTATATAGGAAAGACTGTCTTTGCATATTGAGGTACATGTGTGTTTATATAAGAAACACTGACTTTGCATAGTGAGGTACCGAATGTGTGTTTCTTTTGGAAACACTGTCTTTGCATAGTGAGGTACATGTGTTTTTATATAGGAAACACTGTCTTCGCAAAGTGAGGTACATGTGTGTTTATATAAGAAACACTGACTTTGCATAGTGGGGTACATATGTGTTTATATTAGAAACACTGACTTTGCATAGTGCGGTACTAAATGGTTGTTTATATTGGAAACAAGTCAAGACTGTTGTTTATTATTTGCTTTTTTTTCTTCATTCTAATAAATCTTTAATTTCAGTTGCCACCAAAAATATACATTGTCAACCAGCTTGTACTAAAGACTCTGGGCATCAAGTCACCAAAGACTCCGACATAGAATATTAGGCATTCAAATAGTCTTTTACGGTATCTTATTCATTCTTTTTTTGTTCAATCTTCAATCCATTTTTTCCTTTAAGATTTCTGTCCTGGTCACTTGTATGGCAAGTCCAGTTTTCCATGTTGATCACTGGGTTCTACAAAATTACCATCGGTTTCATGTTCTATCCGTTGACAGCATCCAATTCCATTTGAATGTTTTCCTGAAGTTGGTAAAATCCCTCATTGCCACCTTCTATGGGGGTGTCAAATCCATCAAATGGATCATCACTTTTATCCCCGACTTGAATAATGACCATCTTCTGTGCCATCGAGGTTAGTGGCAATTACTTTTAACACTATGTAAATTCCAATAAGTCATTTATTCCTTCTATATAATTTTATTCAGTCTTCTGTTGATTCTCGTCTACTTGTCATCTCTCACGAGAGATGACACATTACGTCTGGACTTCCAGATTTGAAGTCCCAGTGTAAGCTGCCATTTATCAATTGATATTAAATTTTATATGCTTAATTTAATAAATTCTAGAATTGATTTTTCCTTTTTTGATAGAAGTATTTGAGTTGTTTAGAATTATTAAATCACCCCTTGTCGCTGACTTTTACCCTAATGTTATATACAGTGACGTGTTGCAATATGAAAGTAGGGACAAGAGAGGGAGGAATATCGGATAACCATATGAAATAACCTATAAAGAGGTAGCTAATCATAGTTTTTTTCCAAAAAATCATAAAGATTTGTAGAGGTCATTACAGATATTGATCCATCAGAGATGGAAAAAAGCTGCGTATAGGAAAAGAGTAATCATTTCCCAAGCATCGAAAATAAAAATGTTAGACTTGGAACAGACTATTAAAATTTCAGTGAACAAGAGACGAAAAGAGCTACCAGTAACGGGAACTGCCATTTTCTCCCTTTCTGATTTCTCATACTTTAATGTCTTTTCATCTAATTGCTTGCTTCGTAACATCATTGAAAATACATAAAAATAAGATTCTGGACTGATATATTTAATTCTTTTTAAGCACATGAAAATTTTTTCAAATGTTACATGTACTACAATTAAGGAAATTGTCATATGCTACGAATAATAATAAGAGATAGAATATTCTTAAATGTTTTCTACTAATTTAATGAGTCGTTAAAAATCCTACCATTTCACTCTGTTGTTCCGTTTCTATTACTCATCAAAGAGGAAAAATCCTCAAGGGTATCGTACTCCCTGACCACAAACGTGCCCATGTCCTCTACCGATCTTCCACAATAAATAAATAAATCTTTTGTTTCTTCACATTAATAAAGCTATGGATTGTGTTGCAAGTGATTTGAATCATGATCACAATGAAATATATATTTATTGATTTACTCAACTACCAGCAATTTGTGATTTACAAAAATATATTTTCTTGAACATTCTGTCCAATGGCAACATTGCACAGTGACCCTACAAGGGGCCAAGATCAAGAAAAAGGACATAAAAATACAAATAATATTGAAGCCTTTTCAACAGTCAACAGTAAAATCTTTACATATACATACTCCCGATCTAACTCTTAAAAAAGTAGTCCGTTATTTTCAAATTCATACATTAAATGTACTTATTGTCATTAACTATCTTTCGAGGTAGAGGACACAAACACATGAGGTCCTTGCTGTAACCTGTAATTCCCCTAAAGAACCTGCACTTAATTCTCTCTACCGGAATAAAACAGGATGCACTACTGTTTTCGAATTTGTTTGAAAACCACATTTCTAGGGCATTTCCATACTTAAATCTCTCAAGAGTATTCTTTATACCAGGTTACCTTGGCAAAGACGTTTGTTACATCTCTATTTTCAACTGAGAGAGTATGTTCAAAATAGAAATGCACTCTTCATAGCTGTATATCAAACTGAGGTTCACAAAAATCATCATCAAAGAGTTTGCTTGCCATAACATTGACAGATCACAACTTACGACAATAAGTTTTGACCCAAATTTTTCCCCAAAAATTACAAAATTGTACTTTTTGATTACTTCCCCAAGATTACACACATCAAAAATGATAGATGGATACATTTTACGCTATAAAGCCAGTAAAAGAACACGATCTGCATCATTCAACATGGCAAATTTGTAAAGAAGACAGAAAAGAGGAAAAAGAAGAAGAGCAAGTGGAAGACAACAGAGGAGAGATCCGAGAGATAGTACGGAGAGAAGGAAGACGTCAGAGAGGAAGAAGTCAGGGAGGGGGAGAAGTCAGAGAGGAGACAAAGAGGAGGAGGGAGTCAGAGAGGAGGAGGAAGTCAGAAGAGAAGAACTAATGGAAAGTGATGAAAATGATGACAAAAAAAAATAATTCAAACATTATTATCGAGAAAGAGTGATTTAGAATATCAAAGACGAGAGCAGACTTTGTGAAATTAGTGAAGAATTAGATGAGTTATCATACCTCATATGAAATGTAAAGTATGTAGAGTTATCTATCCTTCTTTATATAGAATTTCTTCTTGACGGTCAATTGATTTGATATTTTTTTTTCATCAGATTTTAAATGAAACCCCTGTATACATCATTTCTAAAAATATTTACCGATTGTTTATGTTCCAAAAGAGTTGTGAAATAATACGTAACATTCTTTTGATATGATTGTCTTTTTGTTTCTTATATACATAGTTTATATATAGAAAGTAATAAATAATGTATACATTCATTTTTTTTAATCTTGTTTTTTTTTTCAAAGTAAATCATTTTGGCAAAACAATATTTTGTATCATATTCAACAGATCCTTCTTCATACTATTTTACCGTATTTTTTCATGAAATTTAAGAAAATAAAAGATTTCTGAAATTAAATTAAGTCAATATTCAGAGTTCAAAATTAACGAAAACGATAAATAGAAATTTAATAGTTAGATTTTTTTTAGTCTACCGTTTGTTCAGAAAATTAACACTTAAAATATATTTTTTTTAATTTAGAAAATGATACCATTAGAGAATCACAGCATTATGTTATAACTCTACGAACCATTATTGTCAGTGTAACACTTAACAGTTCAATCTTTTAAAAAAATTATTTAGAGTTTTAGAATGTAAATATAAAAGTTCAAATTTCTAACTTTAAAAAAAAAACCAACTGATTTTGTATATTGAAATTTTCATGTTCCAAAAATCTAAAATTAAAAAAAAGGTTGAACATTTTGAGTTTTTTTTAGATTTTTACCTTAAATATTTTAAAATTCAAATCACCGAAAACGATGAATGGAATTTAATAGTTTGAGTTTGTTATCTTTCCGTTAGTTGATAAAGTTTACGCTTAGCAATCTAAAATTCTATAACAATGTCGTTATTATTTAAAACTTCCTACTTTATAACGCTTTAGATTTTTTTTTTTAGAAATTTAGGATTTTTGATTTAAAAAACTCAAATTTTACATAAACAAAACACGTTTGTACATTTTATAGTTTTATAGAAATTTAATTCAAAATATCAAAAATATGCAATGCTATACCCAGTTTTCAAATCTTGGATATTATATATTAAAATTCTAAAATTCTTAGTATTATTCTTAGTAATATTAGTCCTCAATCAATCCTTGATTATGTCTGATACATGATCCAACTCCACATTGGTGCAGCAAGGGACAGGGACTCTATCTAGCTCAAGACTGCAACGTGATAAGCAGCTAGCAATCCCCAATCAATTCTTCATTTGGTAAATTCTATGGTCGATACAATGACCTTGTCAGCAAATGAAATGTATCATTGAATGAAATGCTGACTGATGTTTTTCATATCAATTGTTAGTCCATTGTTTATACACTGAATTGCCGACAGATTTTTTAAGTTGTTTCCTGATTATGACAACGAGCACAAGGCGGGGATGGTCACTCCTCTATGGCACCTGATCCCACCTCTGATGTTTCGGAGGTCCATGTTTGCCCTGCTCTTGTTTTGTATTTTGTATACTGTTTTTACTGAAAGCTAGAATAGTAATTCGGAAGGAAGATTGATTGGACAACATAAACTGCCTCATCCTCTACCGATTCATCACATGCAGCAGAAACAAGTAGTGTTTTAATGGATGTGAGGAATGTGTGTTGAAGTAAAGTTGAATTAAAGGATTGGAAGAGGAAAACTTTTAACTGCGTAGAGAAAATACAAGGCGTAATAAAAAACTACGGACACAGGGCAAGTCTCCAATCTATATTAACTTTTGCAACACCAGAGAAGAAGATTTGATAGAGGAAGTGAATATTGAAAGTCTTCATTGGGACATGTACCATTTTTCAATTTCTTTTTTCGACAGGCTGCAAAATATAACCAAAATAATTTTGCATAAACAAAAAAGTTGAATGTCATTTCTAGTAAAGGAGTAACAAACAATGAACATAGATGACATGTACTACTTTTATAAGTAAGATGGCGAAATAAACTTACGTGGCATTTCACAGCACTAGTATACATCAGCATCCGTGAAATCTGTGAGGAAGATGATTTTCTTCTTCCCATTTTTCTTCGAATTCTGGGTCATTTTCGCTGCTTTTTTGTCTTATTGCGATCTCTGCAGAGTCTCCAATCATCTAGAAAGCATAGTAAGTATAACAAAGCTCACTAAAATAACCATGATACTGCATTGGTACTTTAAAGCAATGTGTAATTTATTTAACATAATATGAAGCAACTAATATAAATTCATTACCTCACACGGTGTGTTGTAACAGAGAGAATTTGCCTATTATGACCTTGACGTTTGGACCTAAAAATCAATAGGGGTCTTTAGTTTATAGGGAGTTGTTATTCTAACTTTCATTGCAAAAGCTCAAAGGGTTTTCGAGATATCGTGTGGAAACGAAAGCTTTACAGACGGACGGGCAGACGGACAAACCCGAATGAATATCTCCCACTTTTCAAGCGGGGGACAAAAACAAGAGGCCCATGGGCCACATCGCTCACCTGAGTCACTTGGGTGATGCAGATCTTTACCAGATTCCCCCTCTTGCTATACCTATCATGCCAAACAACCCCTTCCCTTTTCTATTTTAAACTTTAGAATCTACACTTCCCAAGGATGCTTCCACATAAGTTTCAGTTTTCCTGGCCCAGTGGTTCTTGAGAGGAAGATTTTTAAAGATTTTTTCTATATTTTTCAATGTAAAACTTGGAATTCCCTATTGTGGCCCTGCCCACCCCCAGGGGTCATGATTTCAACAATTTCATCTCTACACTACCAAAGGATGCTTCCATATAAACTTCAGCTTTCTTGGCCCAATGGTTTTTGAGAAGAAGATTTTTTCTATTTATATCTCTGTAAAACTTGGATTCCCTATTGTGGCCCTGCCCTACCCCCAGGGGTCATGATTTTTACAATTTAATATCTACACTACCCAAGGATGCTTCAACATAAGTTTCAGCTTTCCTGGCCCAGTGGTTCTTGAGAAGATTATTAAAGATTTGTTCTATATATATTTAATGTGAAACTTGGATTCCCTATTGTGGCCCCGCCCTATCCCCGGGGGTCATGCTTTTTACAATTTAATATCTACACTGTCTGAGGATGCTTCCACATAAGATTCAGCTTTCCTGGCCCAGTGGTTCTTGAGAAGAAGATTTTTAAAGATTTGTTCTATATATTTTTTTTTTATGTAAAACTTGGAATTCCCTATTGTGGCCCCGCCCTACCCCCAGGAGTCATGATTTTTACAATTTAATATCTACACTACCTAAGGATGCTCCAACATAAGTTTCAGCTTTCCTGGCCCAGTGGTTCTTGAGAAGAAGATTTTTAAAGATTTGTTCTATATATTTCTATGTAAAATTTGGATTTTCTATTGTGGCCCCACCCTACCCCCGGGGGGTCACAATTTTAACAATTTAATATCTACACTACCCAAGGATGCTCCCACATAAGTTTCAGCTTTCCTGGCCTGGTGGTTCTTGAGAAGAAAATTTTTTAGTGCCCCCACCCTATTTTTGACTTTTCTTGATTATCTCCCCTTGTAAGGGGACTTTGCCCTTCATTTTAACAATTTAAACTCCCCTTCACCTAAGTATGCTTTGTACCAAGTTTGGTTAAAATTGGCCCATTGGTTCTTGAGAAGAAGTCGAAAATGTGAGAAGTTTACAGACGGACGGACGGACAGACAGACAGACGGGCGGACGACAGACAAAATGTGATCAGAAAAGCTCACTTGAGCTAAAACCCACCAGAACCACTTTTGGAACATCAAGAATTTCAAAGCTACGAAGGAGAAGTACATTGACTTGTATAAATCTTTTCTTTCAGTTAACAGATGTAACACAATGAGCGTGAATTATAATGTAAATTTATATATTAATTTTGTGCGGTGTAATTTTTGCTTTATTAAAATGATCGTGTTAGAAATTATAATTGATACTATCAGTGTATATATAGAACAATGGACATTGATACCCTTAATTATGAACTTGTTTACAAACTTTACGGGATTGGTTATAATAAGAACATCTTCATTTAACAGACATTTGATTTTATGATTTGTTTCGACTTATGAGGATGATGCTCCGATCTAATTTACTAAAAAGTGTGCAAGTTCTCCGCTGTCCACATAAATAAAGGACATTGATGTATCCTATAAGGAGATGGGGAAGAGAACTTTCGTGAGGGGCAGACTATATCAGTGTTAATGAACTGATTCTTCTATTAACTAATTGTTGTGACCAAATATGTTATTACCCACTTAAAAAAGTTGTGTACACTGAGCATAGTAGCTTTCACAATTTTGGCTCCAAAATCTTTATTATTGAATTTTTTGATGTACCATTGTTTGTTTGATACCTTTGCTGTGACTTTTTAATAAAACTATAAACTTACAAAAGTCTTCTGAATCCAAACACATGAGTTAATTGTTATATACCGGATTAATTGGTGCCCCTGACCAGGACAAGAACGGGAAGTGTCACAACGCTGAAAAGTGAGAGGAAACCCCTACAGAACGTGATAAAAGAATTAAAGAAACGTGGAATCCTCAATCCACCTTCTAGAATTTACACCTATAATAAGACCACAAAATTTCTGATCAAGCGTGGACTCAGCGAAGAAGAAGCGGACCAGCAGGCCACTGGGCTCGCTTATGCTACACACTTCTTCGCCAGTGTCACAGAAATTAGAAAGGAGATGATACGAATCATAATCAAAGAAACATCAAGATTTCTGAAGGCCAAATCATTACAAAAGGAGAGTGAACGACACAATTGGTTGGCCGGCCAGAGGGCTGATGGACTAATCAACAACCGAGTAAGAAGCAGTCCGGACGGCTTTGGACTTGGCTGGGGTTGCCATCATCGAGAATGAAAGCGAAGAGTGGTTGATGTGCGTGGAGTAAAGAAATTGGGTCCTGTGTTATAAAACGATTTAATTGGGTCATATTACATAGTGTGCATTACGGAACTGTGTAGGGACTAACTAAATGAATCGTTTGTTATTAACGTAAAATTTGAAGACAGTTTTGTAAAATCATATAGAACCAAAACAAAAGTTCATTTATATATAAATGAGTGTGGTCAATTCAATTGAAATGCTATATGTTTACGGAATTTTCTTTCATTTTTTTTAAAAAGAGTATATGTAATTCTTTTCCCATTGTTTTAATTCACTATATCTTATTATATCTTTTTTTTTAAATCCTTAATTGCCTCTGTATTCATCTCTCCATATAACTCTCCATATGAGTGAAAAATTCTCAAGAGGGACGTTAAACAATATACAATCAATCAATCTAAAGGGCCAGAGTTAATCTATTCTAAGTGTCAAAGTCCTGACACATTCAAATTAAAGGTGTTTCTGATAAATTTTGCCAGTACATATAAAACATTTATAGGAACAGAATTACACCATGTCGACCTTCTTGTGGGTTGGAGGAAGACACTTCCTGAAATAGATCACCATTAGATATCAGAAACCTTCTTCCATACTGGGAAACGAGGTGCTGCATTTGATTTCAGCAGGGTAACCAAGTTGTGGTATGATCCTCCCCAACCCAGCCTATCCCGTGGTGTGTTGAACAAACCAGATCGATACTTTTGTCATCGGCTGTTTTGTGGATGCCTCGCCACTTGTTTCATGTGCAGTTTCACTGCCCTTACAGTGGTTGTAGTGGTGTATTGACCAATTCTGGTGAACATCAGAAAACCAGGAGAGTTTTAGATGTGGATTGCTACTACAATATGGCAGCAGAGAATTTGGTTTGTTCGAAGTGTGGGAAGAAAGGTAAATAAATAAAATTATGGTACCTTAACCTCTAATATACCTTAGATTATTTTATTACCATGATTGATTTTATTAATATGATTAAGTTAACAATATTTGAACAATATATTTTGTATCCATAGGGAAATAATTTGTAATTATTTGTACATGAGACAAAACTAATTAATTCAACATGCATTTATTTATCATTGAAACTCCTCCCTGTAACTTTTCTTAAGAATCAAGATAGCCAAATATTTAAAAATTTTTTTCAATTTATGATTATAATCCTAAAAAAAGTTTATACTATTGATTTTTTAAATACCAACAGTCATCAACTGGAGTGAAGTTGTTTTGACCAACTGGACAATGCCACAAGATCTACCTTTCCCTGCATCCTTAACTTGAAGAATACATGTGACCCAAAAGTTGTTTGCCTAATGCAACAGAGATGACCTGGCAACAGCAGTAGTGCAGTCAGACAACAGGTAAGAGAGCAACATGTTGAGTCATATCTTGACTTATCAAATTACAAATGTATCTTCTAATTGCAGGGAATTCAAAGCTTCAGCAGACAGCGGCTTCTTTTTGCCGACACAGTATACTGAGCCTCCGATACCTGCAGACAGTCCAGAATACAGTTGGTTCATGAAGGTATTACATCAGCTGGATGTTCTTCAACGAGTAGATTACATCAAAGCTCACCTGACATTTCAGTTTGGTAATATACTAAAGATTGATTCAACGAAGAAGATCGCGAATAAACTTGCAGGTAAAATGTTAAAATATTGTTTGCTTGCCCTCTCCTGACTCAGGATGATAAAATTAATAGTGGGTAGGTGGGCGAAAAAATTGTTTTGAGTAAATTTCAAAATGCTAAATTCAAAATCTATTTTGCAGAATGCCTTCTAAAATTTACTTCTTGGAGGTGATGCTAAGTTTTAAGTCAAGCCATTTTTACCTGTTTGGTCGGAAGAGGGCAACCAAACATTTTTTTTAAAGATGACCTAATGAAATAAATGCCCTTTTCTTATTTGCTTTTTTTTTTTTAAATTTTATTCCTTTACATGTTATTTAAAACTCTTTTATTATGTTCCCCAAACGAAGTTGGGGAACATATTGTTTTTACTCAGTTTTTTATTATTATTATTTTTCTTCTTCTTCCTGGGTACTTTTTTGTCCGCGAGTGATCTTGTAAACTGTTCATCCGAAGTAGGTAAAACCTTTTTAGGGTTAGTAGACATGTTATGTAGATTTGTGGAATCAAGGTCATTTTCCGAGCACGTGCTTGCAAGAGCGTGCACGTGCAACACGTGAAATGACCAGTATAATAGATATAGCCGTAACTTTTCTATTTTCTGACTATATGCTTTAAAACTCAAAATATAAGTATATATTAGTTGTATATGCATAATGACATGTTCCTTGTGCATGTGCTTGCAAGAGCGCGCACGTGCAACACGTGAAATGACTAATTTAATAGATATCGCCGCAACTTTTCTATTTCTTGATGAAATGCTTTGAAACTCATAATATAAAGATATATTAGTAGTAAAGACATGATGACATGGTCAAAATAGCAAGATCTCACGTGCATGCACGTGCGCTTCGCTCTGATTGGCTGAAACTAAAGTCTCAATATTTTTCATGTTTCTTGTCATAATCTTTTGAAATTTTGAACAAAGCTTTAAATTATGAAGATCTACAACATGATGTATAAAAATTTTCATGAAAGCATGCGCATGCGTGCGTGCTGCAATCTGATTGGCTGAATCTTTAAATGGCTATATCTCCTTTGTTTTTGACGAAATGCTTTGAAATTTAAAACATATTCATGCAGTAGGATATCCTACAATACGATATAGAAAGAAAATCATGAAATCACGCGCATGCACGAGTGCTGCAATTTGATTGGCTGAAACTTTAAATGGCTATATTTATTTTGTTTTTTGACGAAATATTTGGAATTTTAAATATTGTCATTCATTAAAATATCCTTCAATATGATTAAGATAAAAAAATCATGAAATCACGCGCATGCATGTGTACTGCAATCTGATTGGCTGAAACTTCAAATGGCTATAACCCCCTTGCTTTTTACAAAACAGGATGGGATTTTGAACATAGATAAATATAAGGGACTCCTACAAGAAGGTGTATTCATCATGTACTTGCTTGCACGTGCATGCACGTGAAATGAGTAAAATTAAAAATACACTCGAATGAGTGTATTTTTTAATACTTTTGGATAACATCTTTGATATCAAGTATATTAAAATATATAAATAGTGTAGACAAGATAATATGGCCGTTACGCACATGAACAAGCGTACAATGCTTAAATTTAAATATATTTTGTATTCTTCTGGGAAGACCTTGATAAGTTTAAATTCCATTAAGTATTTCTTATTTAATAGAGATTACAGGGAATATGGCACCAAAAGGGAGTTTGGGAGCGTTTGGGGAACATCTGTAACGGTCCCCGTTACAATTAGCACTAGTTATCTATTATTATAGATCATCTTCAGATATCTCAAAACTTTTTCTTGGTCACATAGAGTTTGAAATAACAAGGTTTGACTGTGCTTAAATTAGTGTTTCTGGAAGAGTGTCACAGAATTTCTTAATGCATCCTTTCATATTAATTATATAAACTAATGATCTTATTTACATGAAAGGAAAAGGGAGGAAGACCGCCATGTGGGCCACAAACATTGGCAATGAACACGGACAGGTGTTCATGTCAGTCTTAACTGTTGGTGAATGGTTAAGCTTGAAGTCAATGATTGATGGCCTTGTTGCTCGGTACCGGAATACTGAAGTTTCTCCTCCGAAGGCCCTTAATGTTGATAGGGACTGCTGTGGAACGTCCTCTGTACAGAAGTACTTTGGAGCATGGCCTTTTCTTCATATAAGGTATCAATATCATACTGTATAGAAACTAACTTTATTATGTTCTGTTTTTCCTGCTTTTATCAATTGTCTTTAAAAAATGCATTACATATCAATGATATGAATGTAATTTTTTAATAGTGCAATAACTTTAAGATTTTCTTAGTAAAAATAAAAAATTAGTTGAATAAAACATATAAGCATTAAATGCCTAAGTTATGTATGAATTTAAAAAAATTCAAATAGATATACATATTATCATGTAATATTCTAGGACATTTGGCACTTCATGCGTCGCTTTCCCTCTGGTTGAACAACTGATAAACATCAGCTGTACAGTGTATTCATGGGGAAGCAGTGCAATTTCAAGTATGATGAGGGTGTCCTTTAACAACTGAAGACTGCAAAGCGTCTGAGATGATCCAGGAAGGTATTCCCAACCCCACAGATGATGACGTCTTTCGAAAGTTGTCTTCCAGCGAGCTCCAACAACACTGTCGAAGGGTGACCCGAGGGACAGCAGAAACATCAAGGCTGATATCACATACATTTTTTTAAGGGATTCAAAGGCCTTTGGAACAAGCTCGAGGAAACAAAAAAATGGTAGGTTTGTTAAAGGAGAAAAATAGAAAAATAAATGGAAAAGTATTAAGAGAGACTATAAAACAGTATTTGATTAAAAAAATGAGAGTTGGGATGGAAAACTAAAAAGTATTTTTATGAGGTCAGCAACTTGTTAGGCAATAAACCAATGACTCTGCAAATATGTTTTGTGGACGCAAGTAGTTCTATGAGTTTGACAAAGAGTTCCACATTGCCTTCTTGCCGTCTGAACACCTCAGCGTCTGACACAGATCATGATTCTGATAAACAAGCAGTCCAGGCAAGAAAACGAAAAATATGTTGATACCGAATCCCATGTCTCCTACCTCCATAGTCCATACCAACTTGACGACCCTTTGTTCAGGCTAAGGGTAACAGAACACCTAAACCAACTAAATAAGGATATTTAAAACAAAATGCAGCAAAACAAGGTACTACATGCAGGTTTTGATATACATGAGGATTGATATACATGAGGATGGAAACTTTATTTTTCTCAGTGACATGCATTACGAAGCAGTAGTCTCTATGATCCGCAAAATGAGGACTTGTATCATAAAAGAAAAACGTGTATAAAACCACTTGGCCTACGATGTAAAAAGCATATTAGAGACTCTGACCTTCCTTTGGATATTATAAAACCCTCACATTTTTCTGAAATACCGCCCTGGAAATTAATAAAACCAAGTGTTGATATATCTTTAACTGAATTTAAGAAATCAGAAACAAATTTTCTTATTTTTAAACAGAAATTAGCAGAAATAAAACATTCTAATGGCCCTACAGTCGAGATCTATACAGATGGTTCGAAAGACAAGGATACAGTTGCGTCAGCTGCAGTAATTGATAATAATATTTTCTCAACACGTCTTCCAAATGAAGCAACAATATTCACTGCGGAAGCGAAAGCCATACAACTTGCATTTGAATACATAAAGTCTTCCAGTGACAACATATTTACTATATTTTCGGACTCTCTTTCCTGCTTACAATCCATTAAAAACAGGAATCTTGATCACCCTTATATTTTAGATATATTGATACAGTATAATTATTTCGCTCAACAGGGTAAAACAGTTAATTTTTGTTGGATTCCGAGCCACATCGGCATCCCTGGAAACACTGAGGCTGACAATGCAGCAAAAACAGCACTTCAACATGAAACTAGAACTGTCCAATAGGGACAAATACCCCCCGCTGGGTTTTTCAGAGAAGGTGCCAATTCAAAAATACTTTATGGATCTAGAGATGTTCACAATTTACTTAAAATAAAGTGTCACGCCACAGCATGATACGCCTGTCAAAATATTACACAATTATCTTTAACAGTTTAGACTGCAAGAAAATCACTTCAACCTTGGTTTTAAGATTCCATGATTTTTCCATTTTTAAAAGAAATATTTCTTTATCCATCCCCTGTGCTGTAGACATAATTAAAACAAATATTACATAACTGACAGATTTCTATACTGTTTGTGTTAGACCTTGTCAAATGCCGGCCATCATAATAAACAATATCAAATTAGTCTTAACAACTTAATCTATGTCAAATTAATTTTGAAAAAAAAGGCTGGCCATCAAATGACATTTGCTATGACCAGCAGACTTCTTCTGTCTAATCCCCAAAGACAGATAAGGCAGCGCTTGATCAGATAGCCTTCCTACATTGAACTCATTAATTAATCTTTGACTGGATGCTTTTCTACTCATTACTCCCTAAATATTAATGGATCTGCACTTTTTATCCTAAAACACTTTTAAAACATATAAAATACTCTTTTTAGAGTTAATGTCAGACAGGTTTTATATTTAATTCATATTGTCAAGTAGGCATGCTGATTCAACCCCATCCCATAAAATTAGTTTTTAATTAATTAATATTATATAATATCAGATTATTAGTTTATTATGCAATATCAAATAAGTTTTATTACTTTTTATCAAATTTATTTTAAAACTTAGCTAGCCACCAAGAGCTATTTTTAATCTAACAGCTAGGCTGGCTGTCCATTTGCCCAATACACAAGGGATAACACCAAACCTCCTCACACTAAACCCATTAATTTCTCTCTAATTTGACATGCAACTTTCTACTATCAAAATTCTTCCTGACCAGTGCTTGCTAATTATGCCCATGGGACAAACTGAATTCCTCTCATTAAACACTGACATTTGTTTAAGATTGCTGTAAAGTATATGATGAAAAAATAAGTTTTTACTTGATTTAATACTTTTTAATAAGGATACAACTCTAGTTTTTACATTTTTAGGATTATGAAATTTAAAATTGAAAAAACTTAAATTTTTTAAAAAATTCACTAAAATTAAAGGTCACAGTGACCTTGAAATAGGTTGTGACACACCTTCTACCTAAGATGTATACTTTTGCCAAGTTTGATAGCTCTAGGTCTAATAGTTTTCTAGTTATGAGCCGGACAGGATTTTTCCATATTTGGCCATATCATCTTTATTAAAGGTCAGAGCAACCTACTTTTGGTGCGCGACACACCGTCTACCCAAGAAGTATCAGTTGACAAAGTTTGATAATCCTAGGCCTAATAGTATTGAAGTTATGAGCCGGACAGGAATGGACAGACGGACGGACGGACATGAAGTCTATAACATAATACGTCCTGTCTTAAGACGGGCGTACAAAAATTTGCAGTGAAATATAATTGCTCATCATGTTCCTTAAAGAATGAAACGGAGGTGCAACCAAATGAAACATCAATACTAATACATTGTAATTCCATTGTAACATTTTTTTTTTCATTTAATTTTGCTTCATTTATACTGCATTAAAAAATATATTGCAATCATGTGTTATGTCACTCTGCAAACTGATTGTTGAAAAAAAAACATTATACAAAATCAAATTAATCTTGATATATCAATTTGAAATGCATTTTGAAAATAAAGAACTGGTCATCCAGTAATGAAGTGTTTTGACAGACAATAAATTACAATTAAGAGAATAAGAGAAGAGAGATCTTTAATTCTTGTGCCTTATTCCCTGAAGATTTGATAACACACACACTTGATAAGATATATGCCTAAACAACTTCCAAAACCAAACTCATTAATTTATCTTTAACTGGATGCATGTCCAGTCATTATTCCCAAGAGACAAATAAAATTACATTATCTTCTGTGCAATGTAAAAACTGTTTTTAACACTTGATGTTTCTTTTTTTAAAGTTGTTATGAGTAGTTTTAAGCTGTAGTTCACGTTTTTGTACAGATATTCTAGATTCTATGTCTCAAACCTTATACATGAGCCCAAAATGAACAAGTCAATTTAAATTTTAAAAAACCTGTAAAATGCAGAAAAATGAACAAAAAGAGTTGCAAATTCTAGGTGCACAACTTCATATGGTGAATAATAATTGTACAAATTTTCAGATTAATCCTTGCAATAGTTTCTGAGAAACGGTCCAAACAAAACCCCAAAATAAAAATGAAAAAACACCTGTAAAATTCAAAATAATAATCCATTCAAGATGAAAAATATCAGGTGCACAACTTCATATGGTGAATAATATGTGTACAAATTTTCAGACAAATCCTTCCAATAGTTTCTGAGTAATGGTCCGGACAAAATCTTGTCTACAGACAGACGGACAGACGGACATGGTGATTCCAATATACCCCCCCTAAACTTCGTTTGCGGGGGGTATAATTACTTTATTTAAAATTCCTTACACCGATTTGAAATACCTAGTTAAAATTTATGTCGATTCTATTTGGCAAATTTATTGGAATTTTTGTGATGAAAGTAAGCTTAATGCTATTGAAAACAAAGTTAACAAATCATGTGACTTCGGTCTGAAACGTCAAGACGAAGTAATTATATCAAGAATACGTATCGGTCACTCTAAAATTACACATGAATACTTGCTCAATCGGGAGTCTCAGCCGGAGTGTATATCCTGTGACTGTCCGATTACTGTAAATCATATTTTATTAGAATGTTCTGACTTTTCGCCAATTCGAAGTTTTTGGTAACGCAAAAACTATGTATGACCTTTTTAAAAATGTCAATGTACATGCAATTTTGGAATATTTATTTAAACTGATTTTTACAATAAAATATAGAAATGACTAGAGTAATTTTATAGGATGTATTTAGATGTATTTAGATAATTTTATTTTTAACAGTTTACATATTTTTAAATTTGAAGTCCGTCGGATGGGACATTAAATGGTGCCCCGTGTAAAGGATAACAACCCCCTTGGCAAGCAAAAGACCGTTTCTCTGGAGTTCGATAAAGAGTAGGCTCATTGGGGGCCGCCAGAGAAACCAAAAGCTTTCAACAAGAGGCCCATGGGCCTTATAGGTCACCTGAGCATTATGCAACAACTTTCCAGTGATTGAATTTGATTCATGTTTTAAGCCAGATGCTATGGCATTCACAATTTTGAAAGAGGCATCATTGATCATCATAACTAAACACTTAGCAGTTGCTTAGTTTGGTTACTTAATACCCATAGACAAGGCAGAGGAACAAAAAATACATTTCAACTAATTATTCATATTCAGCAATAATCAGTAATGCCCCTACTACACATGAACTCCTGACCCTTAGGCCTAGATCCACACATTGCACAATTTTTGAAAAGATATCCTTATTTTTCAAATATATTTGATTAATACTAAGGAGCAGAATTCAAACAATTCATTCATTTTCAGTCTATAAGTACAGCCCCCCCCCCTCTATGGTACCCCTGACCCTGGATCCTTGAAATTCACAATTCTGGAAGCTAACGGTCCTTGTTCGTAACTATATAGGTAATTCAACTGCTTAAAACCCAGGAGCAGAGAAGAAAATTTTTAAAGATTTTATGTATTTCACTATAATCAATAGAGCCCCCCCCCCCCCTAGCACCAGAACCCTGACCCTTGGGCCCAAAAATTCACAATTGTGGTAGAGGCACTCTTGCTCATTATAACTATATATTTAGTTTATTTAATACCTAGGAGCAGAGAATAAGATTTTCAAAGAATTCATGAATTTTCACTACATAATCAATAGAGCCCCCCTCCCCCCCAAACACAAGAACTCCTGACCCTGAGGTCCTAAAATTCACAATTTCGGCAGAGGCTCTCATGCTCATTATAACTATGCATTTAGTTAGTTTATTTATTACCTAGAAGCAAAGAAGAAGATTTTCAAAGAATTCATGTATTTTCACTATATAATCAATAGCCCCCCCCCCTGAACACAAGAACCTCTGACCCTGGGGCTGTAAAATTCACAATTTTGGTAGAGGCACTCTTGCTCATTATAACTATGCACTTCAATAGTTTATTTAATACCTAGGAGCAAAGAAGAAGATTTTCAAAGAATTCATGTATTTTCACTATATAATCAATAGAGCCCCTCCCCCCCCCCCCAACACCAGAACCCCTGACCCTGGGGCCATTAAATTCACAATTTTGGTAGAGGCACTCTTGCTCATCATAACTATGTGATTAGTTAGTTTATTTAATGACCAGGGGCAGAGAAGAAGATTTTCAAAGAAATAATGCATTTTCACTATAAACTTATTTAGCCCCGCCCTAGCACTAGAACCCCTGACCCCAGGGCCATGAATTTCACAATTTTGCTAGAAGACTCAATGTTGATTACAATCATGCAAACAGTTTGACTGCTTGATGTCCAGGAGTAAAGAAGAAGATTTTTAAAGATTGCATTAATTTTAGTGGTTTTGGCCCCACCCCTCAGGCCCCAGGGGTGCAGGGATCATGAAATTCACAATTTTTGTTCCCCTTTACCCATAGATGCTTTTTGCCAAATTTGGTTGAAATTGGTTGAGTAGTTGCAGAGAAGAAGCTTAAAATGTTTAAATGTTAACGCACAACGCACGACGACGGACGAAAACAGATAGCAATAGGTCACCTGAGTTTACTCAGGTGACCTAAAAACCGGTTAATACTTGCCCGCCAAAATATGGCTGAAATATTGCCGACTTGGCGTTAAACAATATGAAATCAATCAATCAATCTCCATGATCTACCTCACACATCATCATAAGTCACCTGTTCTTTGAGTAATACAGTCTCCGATATACCCCCGTTTTACCTTGAGGCAATATACTGTATACAAAATCATTGAAATCCATCAAAATTCACAGATGATTATTCCTAGACCATACAGAGCACCCTACACATTTGAAGGTAATGTAGGAGATTTCCTTATTACTGCTTTGTGCTATTTCCTATATATTTCCCTAAATGCGTGATCGCCATCAGGACTGAAATTGAAATAATGCTCTTTAAAAGCAAAATGAACTTATTCCTTCTTTCTTATCCATTATTCATTTCTTACGACTTTAGTGGTCCTGGACATTAAAGCGCTGTTACTAATATTGAGACATTCACAGGTCAAAAAACATGAGGCAACAAAAAGCATGTAAACTGAACGTGACATTTCATTTTGACATATTTAAAGTCGCTGTTGAAAATCCAAACCAAAATCTGCTTATGGATATAAAAAGTTGTGCATTTAAAAGAGATGCACCTCTTTTAAAATCAACACGCTCTGTTTGAACCTCAATTTAATAAGCAGACCAGTCACTATTATCTGTTTCATAAAATGAATGGATATCGCAGGGCAAATGGGCAAAACTTGAGACATGCCTTCTACACAAAAAATGAGCTCTTCAACGAAACGAAATAAACGGCTGTCAAGTCAACATCAATGTACAACAAACTGGTTGATGCCTTACTCTCTCAGGCTGATATTGAAACCTTAAGGAAGAAAACAATTCACCAAGTTCAACAGAAATAAAGAAATATCATTGACTGTTCTTGAAATTTCAAAAACTTCCTATGAAACATTTATATGAACTTTAATTGTGGATGCTTTATTTTTCCTACACTTAAATGACAAATAAAAATTATAGAAATTTTGTGTTATAATTAGGATAGATTTTGCAAAATCATTAAAATTATTGCGTTCTAAATTTACAAATGCACATATTTCTAAGGATGTGTTTGAAAATTTTTTCTTTATCTTACTTTATTTATTTACGTTATCCAGCCATCCTTTCAGAAAATCGAAGAAAATTAACAGAACAAGAAGAACAATTCTCCTTCTCGTTCCATTTCCTACTCTTTCTAGTTATAAAATGTAAAGTTGAATTGTAAAAAAAAAAATAATTTTACATTTTATTTTCAAAATTACTATTATTTACCTGAACGTTCTTTAGATGTTACATCGTTTTGATTTTTACCAACTTGCAGTTACCCACCCAATATTTTCCTCGTCGTCTTTTGTTTCTTTACACCTTCCCCTGGAGATTTTTTCCACTGATATGGAGACCCCACCATTTGCTATAATACTGTTTTACAGAACTTATGTTTTACAGAACTTCTGTTTTCCAGTGTCATCCAAAGGACCCATGGTTATTGCATTTTTACGTTGCAGAGTTTTAAAAATGGTATTAAATGTTTCAATTTCACCAAGGAGATGAGAGACAAATATATTTTGCAGAAACCAACAGAGTATTCCAGCAGCTGTGAGTATATATGGGATGTTCAAAGCTACAACTACAAGTGAAAGTTGTTGCCTCGCCCGCCAGTCAGGTCGGAGGGGAATTACTGTTATGCATGACTGCATAGGTGCAAATTGTCAAGACACAGCAGGGTAAAGTAGATGGTAGTGCAAGAAGAAGTACTGACAAGAAAAGTCCACTTACTTCACAATTATGATAATGGTTATTTCTTTAAAAATTACTACAAGCTCAAGAAGGATATGGAAATAACGAACAGTATTCAATCTCAACTTCCATTAAACAAATATACAAAATAAGAGCAGAGCAAACACGGACCTCCGAAGCATCAGAGGTGGGATCAGGTGCCATGGAGGAGTGAGCATCCCCTGCCAACCGGTCACACCTGCCGTGTGCTCGTTGTCATAATCAGGAAATAACGGAAGAAATCCGTGGTCAATTCAGTGTATAAATAATGGACTAACTATTGGTATGAAAACCGTCAGTCAGCAATTCATTCAATGATAAATTGTATTTGCTGACAAGGTCATTGTATCGACCATAGAATTTACGAAATGATGACTTTAAACAAGACTTGATATTCTTGTTTCAAGAGATTTTTTAATTTTTCTATCTTATCGAATTATTAGATTTTTTAAGCATTATTTATGTACTGTAAAGAAGTAAGTATATTTCATGGGTTATATGTGCTTTACTTCATATAGTCAACACGTTATAAAATTCATTTAGACGTTGAGATTGAATACTGTTCGTTATTTCCATATCCTTCATTTAGCAAAAATAATTGTTACTGAAAATAAAAGGCCCATGGGCTATTTTATTGTCAACCGAGTATCACGAGTTTTTCAGACTATATCCAGTTTGAACCGACCAGGAACTATGTATACAAAAAAACTTGTACCACATTTTACCATGTTTTAAGGAGATATTACCCTTTTGGGGAAAAATTTAGACTTTTTAATGAAAATTAAGCTTTATGATTTACCAAAGCCGGAAACAATTATTACATATTATTGCATAAAGATAAAAGAGTGCCTAAGGCAAAAACATGCACCATCATGTGACTACTATTAAAACCGAAATGTGCTCTAAGAAAACAGCTAGCAGAACAATTGAACCTCAAAGTTTTAAAAACCTGTAAGGGTTATAAATATAGTTGAAAAACGTCAATTATGCTTAAAAGTGTTACTAGAGCCCCGGTAATTTAAATTATTATTCTAACAATCGCAAATATTTACATTTGCTGATATCTTTCCTCTTGCGTATGGAAAGCAAACTGCAAAAGCAACTGGAACGTTCCGACTTTGACGGTGTACGCCTGATGTACCTTAAGCTGAAATTAAAGATGTCCAAGAAGAGGATCTAGAAGAGGTAATAGAAAACTACATTTTATGCTACGACAACATGTGTCAACTCGACTCCTTGAAAGCATCAAAAGAGGACTTGCCCTTGCCACCACCATTTCACATGATGTTGAGAAACATCACCAAAATTATTGACCGGTTACATTTGGACAACCTCAAGTGTAGGGAACTGTACAGTGCTGACCAAACCCTCCCTCCTGATTACAACACCATGGTTGCCGAACAGACAATTTTGGGGGTTTCTCGATTTAACGAAATTGCGAATTCCATGTCCCAAACGCATCACCTTTTCTCCATCCACAGGAACATCAAACGTCGGAATGCCTACACCGCAAAGTGCAGAAGGAAAGGCAAAACACCTTTTCCCCAAGGAATCAACTCCAGAGCCCTGACGAAGGTAAATTGTGTACATTTTATGTTGGAGTGTTACATCGGGTGCGGTAATTGGCCGCTCAACATGTACACTGTTATTGTTATCAAATGTTATTAAGCATTGTTACAAAGTGTTATGTTTTAACTATTAGGAGGCGCAACTTCAAAATCAGCAGATACTAGGTCTACATCTACAACCGAGCGGGAATTTGGAAAAGATCTCACAAATGCACAAATACCCCCAGAAAATAGCCGTTTTATGTTGTGTAACTGTACCGTAACTTTCAAAATGGATTAATCTTTTGATGTGTAACTGTACCGTAACTTTCAAAATGGATTAATCTTTTGTTGCGTGACTGTACCGTAATTTTCAAAATGGATTAATCTTTTCATCTGAGTTAAATACATGTATCTTGATTGAGTTAAAGGCTAAGAAATAGCTAAACATGTTCATTTTAATTTTCTGTAGTTATAAAAGTGTGAAATAAAATCATGACTTGATTTCTGCGTCCTGTAGTGATATATAAAGGGGCGTGGAAAGTATTATCGCATATGTGATATATCACCATAGAAATTCGAGGTCGTACGACATCTCAGATTTGGTTCATAATACCGTACAATTTGTGATAAAAAGAAAATCAATTAATTTGAAAAGTATGAAGCTGAAACCTTAAGATGAACTCCTTCCTATATTGGTTAGGCTAAGGCTAAGGAAATGAACTCCTTCCTACATTGGTTAGGTTAAGACTTGGGTAATGAACTCCTTCTTACATTGGTTAAGCTAAGGCTTGTGTAATGAACTCTTTCTTACATTGGTTAAGCTAAGGCTTGGGTTATATGTTGGATTTTCTGCTTCATCGTTTGTACAATTTTGAACACATGAATACAATTGCTTCGTGTCATAAGTGATGTGGATAAGTTTCCTTAACAACAAGCCTACAAGGAGGATGAATTTCCATACCAAACTCTGCTTATGGAGATAAGAAGTTGTGCATTTAAAGAAGATGCACCTCTTTTAAAATTAACACGCTCTGCTTGGACCTCAGTTTAACAAGCAGACCAGTCATTATTATCTGTTTCATAAAATGAATGGATATCGCAGCGCAAATAGGCGAAACTTGAAAGATGCCTTCTGTACAAAAAATGAGCTCTTCAACGAAACGAAATAAACGGCTGTCAAGTCAACATCAATGTACAACAAACTGGTTGATGCCTTTCTCTCTCAGGCTGATATTGAAACCTTAAGGAAGAAAACAATTCACCAAGTTCAACAGAAATAAAGAAATATCATTGACTGTTCTTCAAGTTTCAAAAACTTCCTATGAAACTGTTGTATCGATGCTTAAAGATTAGTATGGATGACCGATGTTTTCTAGATACATTCCAGATACGACAACCATGCTGTTTACATCATTTATTCACTGTACACTTCCGGTACATAAACTAATAACAGAATCATGATAGGACATTATAATTCCGGATACTACATTCCTCCCCTCTTTAGATAGTTGGTACAAAATTAAAATTCCAAAGCATCCAAAATTATTATCAGTTTTAAACAGTTCATTTTTCATGTGCCACTAATCAAGATTAAGCAGTTAATATTCAAACACTGAACTTATGATAGACAAATGTCTTTTGCAATCATAACATGCTTAGGAATATAGAAATAAAACAATAAGGACTTCCTAGTCCAGTGACCTGCTGGGGATTATTGTGCCCCTTTTCACAGCATGGCCACAACTTAACATAATGTCAGTTTAACACAAAATCTTTAAGATTTACAGGAAGCTGTTTCGATCTTTGGCTTCGCCTCAATGGTTGCATAACAGGTTTCTGAGATGTGTTCTTCACGGATGGACTGGTCTTGGACTCTTCTAAATCTGCTTTAGAACTGTGCATCTCTAACTCGATTTCCTCACGATTATCCTCCTGCATCCTTGCTCTGTTTTCCAACTCTTCATTCACTGCTGAATTGATTTTCTTGAACTGTGACATGTTGCGTGTTACTTCCCTGTCCACGGTGATCATGGATCCTTTCTTGTCCGTAACGATTTTTGGATCATATGAAAAGTATGGCTGCATCTTACCACGTTTTTCATTTCTCATCACGACAGAATCTCCTACACTAATGTCTCTTTCCTTTGCTTGATTTCGCTTGTCTGCATAACTCCTCATGTCGAATTTCTTCTTGCTATCTTTCTCTCTAACTTGAAAGTCGTTTGGAGTCGAATCTCTGTGAGTGGTTACTGGTAACCTTGTCTTCGGATCCCGATTGAACAGTAACATGAAAGGTGTACGTCCAGTAGATGAGTGTGGCGTGGCACGATATTGTCTGAGAAAACGATACAACTCTTGCCGCCAGTTAAGTCCCTCAATATGAGCGGAGCACACAGCTTTCATTAACGGCTTATTAAAACTTTCGGCTTGAGCATTGGCTCTGGGCCATCGTGGTGTTATCCTCCGATGGATAAATCCCATATGTTCTGCATATCTTCTGAATTCGTATGATTGGAATGGGCTTCCATTGTCACTCTTTATTATCTTGGGTTTCCCATATGCACTGATAACTTTGTCCAATACAGGTATGACGGACTTTGCTGAGACGGATTTCACAATCTCGACTACTGGGTAACGCGAATACTCGTCAATTATCACAAATAAATCGTCTCCACTGGGTAATGGTCCGCAGAAGTCGATACTCAAATTCTCCCAAGGTCCACCAGGTAGTTCCGACATTTTCAACGGCTCCATGGTATGACGTTCTGGAGTAAGGAGTTGACAGGCTGAGCAGTTTGTGACGCGATTTTCAACTCTTCCATCCATACCAGGAAACCATGCATTTGACCTAAGAAAATCTTTTGTTCTTGCCATTCCCTGATGACCTTCATGTGCGATGTCTATAGCTCTGTCACGAAGGGCCTTTGGTAAGATAATGCGTGTGTCACGTAGCAGAATGTTATCACTGTGAACAGTAAGTTCGTCTCGCACTGTACTGATTGCTGTTAGTTCCTCGAGATCTGCTTCGTCCTGTTTCAGAGTTTTCATCTTGTACCAGTCACCATTTCTAGTAAACTCAATGGCCTTTTGTAAAGTAATGTCATTTAGTGTGGCTCGTTTCACATCATCTAATTCTATTGCTCGTGGCAAGGACTCCAGGGCGATGAAGTTCACATACTCTTCTGACAAATCTCTCGCATCTGTTGCTGGCTGAACAGGGTGTCTTGAAACGTAGTCTGCCATATTCTCCTTTCCAGGTGAATATTTTATTGTGAACTTGTACGGTTGTAAGCGTAGTCCCCACCTCTCAATGCGGAGTGGTGGTCGCGGCTTTTTCCAAATGGTCTCTAGAGGTTTGTGATCAGTGATTATGGTAAAGTTATGCAAACCTCTCATGTAAAGGTCAAAGTGTTCACACGCCCAAGTGACTGCTAGGGCTTCCCTCTCGGTTTGGCTGTATCTTGACTCAACAGGGGTTAAAGCTCTGCTTGCGTAGCAGACAACTTTATTGTCCTCTTGTAAAAGGATGGCGCCTAACCCCACTGGGCTAGCATCAACTCTCACCGTCACTGGTTTTGAAGGATCATAATACGATATAACGGTGTCTCCACACAGACTGTCCTTCAGCTTACGGAAAGCTTCCTCACACTTTGGACTCCAGTGCCACTGAACGTTGTTATGGGTAAGTTCCCTTAAGGGTTGAAATATATCGGCATAGTCTTTGATAAAGCGTGAGCTGTAGTTTGTCATTCCCAGGAAACTCCTTAGTTCCTTGACATTTTCAGGTCGACTGAACTCCTTTACAGCCTTTACTTTCTCTGGATCTGGGAATATGCCTTTATCCGAGAATACAACACCAAAGAAGGAAATCCGTTTCGTTCGGAACTCACACTTTTTCTGGTTAAGGGTAAGTCCACTATCGGAGAGTCGCTGTAAGACTTTCTGAAGAGCTCTGTCATGCTGCTGGAGATCTGTGCCGAATATTACTATGTCATCAGAAATGTTTCTTGCACCTGGGATGTCCTGAATAACTTGTCGAATTGTCTCATGAAATATTTCCGATGCTGAAGATATCCCGAAATTTAAACGCTTATATCGGTAAATGCCAAGGTGTGTACTGAAGGTAGTAATGAATCGAGAATCAGGGTGTAGCTCTAATTGATGATATCCGCTGCGGAGATCAAGTTTGCTGAAAACTTTTGCTCCATTCAGATCCAAAATTAGTTCTTCGATTGTGGGCATAGTATGTCTCTCTCTGCATACAGCTTTGTTTGGCTCTCTCATGTCAATGCAGAGGCGTATATCTTCACCATTCTTTTTGGGCGGAGTAACTATGGGGGAGATCCATGGGGTTGGTTCACCTTCAACCTTTTCAATGATGTCTGTGTCTAGTAGATGTTGAATCTCTTTTTCGACTTTACTGCGTAGGTGAAATGGGGTCCTCCGGGGTTTCTGTGCTACGGGAGGTACTGAATCATCAATATGAATCTTCACTTGCTGTCCTCGGAATTTACCTATTCCTCTGAACAGATGAGGAAAGTCATTCTCAACATTACTTCCAAGTGTTTCCACTTTGTTGATCACTTTAATAATGTTCAGTTCACTCGCAGTAGGGTATCCTAGTAGGGATCCTCCTCTCCCCTTCACTACATAGAATGTACACACAGTATATTTCTGTGGAGTTTCAATCTTAACATCACATGTGCCGAGCACTTTAATTGTGTCCTTTACACCATACGGAACTAATTTTCCATGCGTTTTTCCTTTGTGTAAGGCTGGTTCTCCGATTTTCTCATAATCTGTCTCATCTAGAATGTTCACAGATGATCCGCTGTCAGCTAACAGTTTAAGTTTCTTGTCGTTTAAGTTCACTGTAACATAAGGACCTCTCACCGTGTTGATACTCTCTGTGCGTCCCACGAGTTTTACTCCATAACAATAACCATCCGAATCACTGTCACTATAGTCTTGGTTATTGTCCTCTTTGTTGACTAATCTCACTTTCTGAGGCTTCTTACTGCGACACATTTTTCTGTAATGTCCTACTTTCTTACAGTCATGACACTTTTGTCCTTTTGCTGGACACGGACGGTCCGAGTGTGGAAAAGGTCCACCACAATTATAACACTGTCCTTTGTGTTTTGGTTTCGAGACATGGTTTCGTTGCTTTACTGGTTTTGAGTGATGTCGGTTTGGTCGTTTGTTAAACACTTTGTTAACACTTGCTGTGTCTAGCCTCTCCATTGCTGTAGCTTGCGAGTCCGAGATTTCCATTGCTCGACCAAGCTGAATAATTTCATCAAGAGTCTTGTCAGCTTCTCTCAGTGCCCTACGTCTTAACTGATTAGATCTACAGTTCTGAATAATTTGTGACAAAATTTCACTGTCTGTGTCAGCAAATTCACAGTTTTTCGACAGTTTTCGAAGTTCTGTCAGGAATTCATCAAGGGACTGCCCTTCTTTTTGTTTGTAACAACGGAAGTTATATATTTCCATCTGCGTGTTCTTTCTAGGGCGAAAATAATCAGTAAGTACCTTTTTTGTACCGCTGTAATCTGGAGTTGTTGTCCCCTTCTGCGCCTCGTATATATCGTACGTTCTCTCGCCGACATAGTGTAACAATAAGGCTCTTTTTCTATCGTCTATACTCTTTATCACGTTCATATCAGGTTCCTCGCCTTCGGGTACCACTGGATTCACTAATTTCAGGGCTATGAACAAATTTTCCAGGCGTCCTATCCACCTGTCCCATCGGGGCCCTGCGTTGATTTTGTCTGTTTCCGGGTCAAACTGCGGAAATAATGGCAACGTAATGTCCATCCTCGTCGCCAGTTGTTGTATCGATGCTTAAAGATTAGTAAGGATGACCGATGTTTTCTAGATACATTCCAGATACGACAACCATGCTGTTTACATCATTTATCCACTGTACACTTCCGCTACATAAACTAATAACAGAATCATGATAGCACATTATAATTCCGGATACTACAGAAACATTTATATGAACTTTAATTGTGGATGCTTTATTTTTCCTACACTTAAATGACAAATAAAAATTATGGAAATCTTGTGTTATAATTAGGATAGGTTTTGCGAAATCATAAAAGTTATTGAGTTCTAAATTTACAAGTGCACATATTTCTAAAGATGTGTTGAAAAAAATTTTCTTTATCTTACTTTAATTATTTACGTAATCCAGCCATCTTTTCAGAAAATTGAAGAAAATTAACAGAACAAGAAGAACGATTTTCCTTCTCGTTCCATTTCCTACTCTTTCTAGTTATAAAATGTGAAGTTGAACTAAAAATAAAAAATTAATTTTACAACATTTTATTTTCAAAATTTTTATTTCCTTATTTACCTGAACGTTCTTTAGATGTCACATCGTTTTGATTTTTACGAACTTGCAGTTACCCACTTAATATTTTCCTCGTCGTCTTTTGTTTCTTTACACCTTCCCCTGGAGATTTTTTTTCACTGATATGGAGACCCCACCATTTGATATAATACTCTGTTTTACAGAACTTCTGTTTTCCAGTGTCATCCAAAGGAACTATGGTTATTGAATTTTTAGGTCACCTGAGTAAACTCAGGTGACCTATTGCTATCCGTTTTCGTCCGTCGTCGTGCGTCGTTCGTCGTGCGTCGTCCGTCGTGTGTTAACATTTGAACATTTTCAGCTTCTTCTCTGCAACCACTCAACCAATTTCAACCAAATTTGGCATAAAGCATCTATTGGTGAAGGGGAACAAAAATTGTGAATTTCATGATCCCTGCCCCCCTGGGGCCTGAGGCGTGGGGCCAAAACCTCTAAAATTGATGCAATCTTTAAAAATTTTCTCCTTTACTCCTGGACATAAAGCAGTCAAATTGTTTGCATGATTGTAATCAGCATTGAGTCCTCTACCAAAATTGTGAAATTCATGGCCCTGGGGTCAGAGTTTCTAGTGCTAGGGCGGGGCTAAATAAGTATATACTTAGTGAAAATGCATTATTTCTTTGAAAATCTTCTTCTCTGCTCCTGGATATTAAATAAACCAACTAAGTACATAGTTATGATGAGCAAGAGTGCCTCTACCAAAATTGTGAATTTTATGGCCCCAGGGTCAGGGGTTCTGGTGTTAGGGTACGGCTCTATTGATTATATATAGTGAAAATGCATGCATTCTTTGAAAATCTTCTTCTATGCCCCTTTGTATTAAATTAACTAACTAAGTGCATAGTTATGATGAGCAAGGATGTTTTTACCCGAATTGTGAATTTTTATGGCCCCAGGGTAGAGGGTTATGGTGTTGGGAAGGGGGGGGTCTATTCATTATATAGTGAAAATGCATGCATTCTTTGAAAATCTTCTATGCTCCTAGGTATTAAATAAACAAACTAAGTGCATAGTTATGATGAGCAAGAGTGCCTCAACCAAAATTATGAATTTTATGGCCCCAGGGTGAAGGGTTATGGTGTTGGGAAGGGGGGGATCTATTCATTATATAGTGAAAATGCATGCATTCTTTGAAAATCTTCTTCTATGCTTGTAGGTATTAAATAAACTAACTAAGTGTATAGTTATGATGAGCAAACTTGCCTGAGCCAACCAAAATTATGAATTTTATGGCCAGGGTCAAGGGTTCTTGTGTTGGGGGGGGGGGGGGTCTTATGACTTTATAGTGAAAATACATGAATTTTTTGAAAATCTTCTTCTCTGTTCCTAGGTATTAAATAAACTAACTAAGTACATACATGTAGTTATGATGAGCAAGAATGCCTCTTCTAAAATTATGAATTTCATGGCCCCAAGGTCAGGGGCTCTGGTGTCTAAGGGCGGGTCTCTATTGATTATATAGTGAAAATACATGCAATCTTTGAAAATTTTCTTCTCAGTGTCTCTGGGCATCGTCGCAAACCACGGCCAACATGTACGCTACTCTCCCATTCTGGTCGTGGTTCAACGAGGAGAGAATTCTTCGTAGCTCATTAAAATATTGACCAATGCGAGTAAAGCATAGTCGGATGATGAACTTTATCGCGACCTTTCAATATCCAATCGCAGTATAGGAAATATTCCTTGTATACTGTTGACGTCAGATATTGATTTCACTGGAAACAAAACTTTCCACTGACTGAATATGACGTCACAATAGATAGGCGTGAATATTCAAGATAACGACACTTTTTGTGATCAAGCAGCCACGGGTAGGAGAGAGCTATACGCGGACTCCGGACCGTGGCTCGAGACGATGTGTCTCTGGGTATGAAGCAGATGAACTACCTTAATAGTAATGATGAGCAAGGGCCCTAATCTTGCAGAATTGTGGATTTCAAGGCCCTCCTTGGGTTCGGGGGGGGGGGGGGGGGGGGGGGGGGCGTAAGGCTCTACTTATATCTGAAAATGAATTGTTTGAAATCTGCTCCTTTATATTTATAAAACATTTATTTATTTTTTGATAGGCAATTTTAAGGGTGCCTTTTTAAAATTTGCGCAATGTGTGGACCTAGGGTCAGGGGTTTATGTCACAGTTTTAGGGGCACTACTGATTATTGCTGAATATTACTGATTAGTTGGAATGCAATGTTGTTCCCCTACCCTGCGTATGGGTCTTCATTAGCCAAGCTAAGCAACTGCTAACTGTATTGTTATGATGATCAATGGTGCCTCTTTCAAAATTGTGAATGCCATATAGCATCTGGCTTAAAACATAAATCAAATTCAATAACTGGAAAGTTGTTGCATAATGCTCAGGTGACCTTTAAGGCCCGTGGGCCTCTTGTTAACGTTGCAGATTTTTAAAAATGGGATTAAATGTTTCAATTTCACCAAGGAGATGAGAGACAAATATATTTTGCCATTTTGCAGAAACCAACAGAGTATTCCAGCAGCTGTGAGTATATATGGGATGTTCAAAGCTACAATTACAAGTGAAAGTTGTTGCCTCGCCCGCCAGTCAGGTCGGAGGGGAATTACTGTTATGCATGACTGCATAGGTGCAAATTGTCAAGACACAGCAGGGTAAAGTAGATAGTAGTGCAAGAAGTATTGACAAGAAAAGTCCACTTACTTCACAATTTCTTTAAAAATTACTACAAGCTCAAGAAGGATATGGAAATAACGAACAGTATTCAATCTCAACGTCCATTAAACAAATATACAAAATAAGAGCAGAGCAAACACGGACCTCCGAAGCATCAGAGGTGGGATCAGGTGCCATGGAAGAGTGAGCATCCCCTGCCGACCGGTCACACCCGCCGTGTGCTCGTTGTCATAATCAGGAAATAACGGAAGAAATCCGTGGTCAATTCAGTGTATAAATAATGGACTAACTATTGGTATGAAAACCGTCAGTCAGCAATTCATTCAATGATAAATTGTATTTGCTGACAAGGTCATTGTATCGACCATAGAATTTACGAAATGATGACTTTAAACAAGACTTGATATTCTTGTTTCAAGAGATTTTTTAATTTTTCTATCTTATCGAATTATTAGATTTTTTAAGCATTATTTATGTACTGTAAAGAAGTAAGTATATTTCATTGGTTTATATGTGCTTTACTTCATATATTCAACACGTTATAAAATTCATTTAGACGTTGAGATTGAATACTGTTCGTTATTTCCATATCCTTCATTTAGCAAAAATAATTGTTACTGAAAATAAAAGGCCCATGGGCTATTTTATTGTCACTCGAATATCACGAGTTTTTCAGACTATATCCAGTTTGAACCGACCAGGAACTATGTATACAAAAAAACTTGTACCACATTTTACCATGTTTTAAGGAGATATTACCCTTTTGGGGAAAAATTTAGACTTTTTAATGAAAATTAAGCTTTATGATTTACCAAAGCCGGAAACAATTATTACATATTATTGCATAAAGATAAAAAAGTGCCTAAGGCAAAAACATGCACCATCATGTGACTACTATTAAAAGCGAAATGTGCTCTAAGAAAACAGCTAGCAGAACAATTGAACCTCAAAGTTTTAAAAACCTGTAAGGGTTATAAATATAGTTGAAAAACGTCAATTATGCTTAAAAGTGTTACTAGAGCCCCGGTAAGTTAAATTATTATTCTAACAATCGCAAATATTTACATTTGCTGATATCTTTCCTCTTTCGTATGGAAAGCAAACTGCAAAAGCAACTGGAACGTTCCGACTTTGACGGTGTACGCCTGATGTACCTTAAGCTGAAATTAAAGATGTCCAAGAAGAGGATCTAGAAGAGGTAATAGAAAACTACATTTTATGCTACGACAACATGTGTCAACTCGACTCCTTGAAAGCATCAAAAGAGGACTTGCCCTTGCCACCACCATTTCACATGATGTTGAGAAACATCACCAAAATTCTTGACCGGTTACATTTGGACAACCTCAAGTGTAGGGAACTGTACAGTGCTGACCAAACCCTCCCTCCTGATTACAACACCATGGTTGCCGAACAGACAATTTTGGGGGTTTCTCGATTTAACGAAATTGCGAATTCCATGTCCCAAACGCATCACCTATTCTCCATCCACAGGAACATCAAACGCCGGAATGCCTACACCGCAAAGTGCAGAAGGAAAGGCAAAACACCTTTTCCCCAAGGAATCAACTCCAAAGCCCTGACGAAGGTAAATTGTGTACATTTTATGTTGGAGTGTTACATCGGGTGCGGTAATTGGCCGCTCAACATGTACACTGTTATTGTTATCAAATGTTATTAAGCATTGTTACAAAGTGTTATGTTTTAACTATTAGGAGGCGCAACTTCAAAATCAGCGGATACTAGGTTTACATCTACAACCCAGCGGGAATTTGGAAAAGATCTCACAAATGCACAAATACCGCCAGAAAACAGCCGTTTTATGTTGTGTAACTGTACCGTAACTTTCAAAATTGATTAATCTTTAGATGTGTTAGTGTACCGTAACTTTCAAAATGGATTAACCGTCTGTTGAGTGACTGTACAATATTTCAAAATGGATTAATCTTTTCATCTGATTCTAATACATGTTTTTTTTAATTGAGTTAAAAGCTAAGAAATAGCTAAATATGTTCATTTTAATTTTCTGTAGTTATAAAAGTGTGAAATAAAATCATGACTTGATTTCTGCGTCCTGTAGTGATATATAAAGGGGCGTGGAAAGTATTATCGCATATGTGATATATCACCATAGAAATTCGGGGTCGTACGACATCTCAGATTTGGTTCATAATACCGTACAATTTGTGATAAAAAGAAAATCAATTAATTTGAAAAGTATGAAGCTGAAACCTTAAGATGAACTCCTTCCTATATTGGTTAGGCTAAGGCTAAGGAAATGAACTCCTTCCTACATTGGTTAGGTTAAGACTTGGGTAATGAACTCCTTCTTACATTGGTTAAGCTAAGGCTTGTGTAATGAACTCTTTCTTACATTGGTTAAGCTAAGGCTTGGGTAATATGTTGGATTTTCTGCTTCACCGTTTGTACAATTTTGAACACATGAATACAATTGCTTCGTGTCATAAGTGATGTGGATAAGTTTCCTTAACAACAAGCCTACAAGGAGGATGAATTTCAATTCGACTCGATTGAAATTCATCCTCGTTGTAGTCTTGCTGCAAAAACGGCGATTCTTTACGCTATAGACCCCTTCTACTACTTTCTCCAAATCCTTATAATACAAATGAATTGATTATATCAAGAAAATAATCATGTGGTACAGTACTAAGAAAATTTACCAAATTTGTAAATCCGTAACTTGCATGCGCGGATTTAGAGGGGGGGGGGGGTTGGGAGGGGGGTCCGGACCCCCCCTGGAATTTACAAGACTAAAAATTGTATATACTATAACAAGAAAACAGTTACCATGGACCCCCCTGGAAAACTCAGACCCCCCCCCCCCCCGGTAAGCGTGAACATGTGTGAAATGGGAAAGAAAAAAGATTTGAAGCAATAGAAGTCACCACTCACTACTACCCCCCCCCCTCCCACGAATTAGGTTTTTAACGTTTGCGCGATTTTACGGGTTTTTTTTTTTGCTTGTCAAGAAATTTCTGGGATGAGAATTTTTTTTTTTTTGACTGAGATGGACCCCCCCTGGAAAAAAATTCTGGATCCGCGCCTGACTTGGATACCAAAAACCCTTCGCGTTAAGACTATCACGTGGTTCTGATTCAGACTCTTTATTACTTGATATAAAGAAAATACCTAATATGGGAAGAGGTCAAATGAAGGGTCATGGGATAAATCAGTTACATGATTGACAGCTCGATTATGCATACAAAATATCGTTTCGTTATTGCAAACTCGGAAGCTAACGCCTCCCCGCGTGCAATAACTCGACGATATTTTGTATGCATCATCTCGTGTCATCATGTAACTATTACCTAGATTATATTAACCCAGGTGATATAGTCTTGTCACATCCTTCTCCTCGTCCCGAATATTGTCCAGTAAAAATACGAATAAAGTAAGTACGTTCTAATAAACTGCTTACATTATTTTTAAAGTTAACTCGTCATTTAAATGACTCGTGAGATGTTAAGTCTGAGATGTACAATCTCAAACAAGAAGAGGTTTGAGTTTGGGCCATGTTATGTACTTTATAAGGGCTTCCTTGAAATACTATTAGTAATGATTTGGTAGTCTTGTCAAACATTTGAGGTTAACAGCGACATAATCACTGGTTAAAGCTAATTATGTCTCTGATGTCATTTGACATACACTAAGGTACCAAAGTTACCAGCCAAATACTTGATATCGCGATTACTTAACTTAGCGGAACTCTTTCGCGATGGAGGTAGGAAACGTCTGTTGGCTGGGGACAACTGTGCTATTGAATACAATGCAAGATCAATCATTGTAGAATTTATAAGGACAGATAAGTAAAAAATCCTGGTGGAATACCTTGCAAAACAATTGCCGAACCAGTCTAATTAATTTTTGAGAGGATCTAATCTTAAAATGTTACATTTTTTACGATATGTTTAACCAAGCGGGCTCTTCTAATTAAATTTTCATTAAAAATCGTCGCATTTTAAAGCTGATAAAATAATCTAAACTTTCCTTATTTGACAATCTACTATTTGGAATTAAATTCTTGGCAATACATTGTACCTTTGGCATAAAATTGCTCAAATCATTCGATTGTCACTACTGTAAACATAGCCATGTGCCCCTGTAATCTCGTGAGATTTGAGATTTCTCGACTCCTTCGCAAAAGAGCGGTAGTAAGTTAGATAACTGCGAAGTAATCGCGATATTACGTATTGGCTTAAAGGAGTAAACTATTTCCAGTTATAAATGATCAACACAGGTAAGGCAATTTCTGAACTATGGTCATCGCTAAATGAAAACAGTGTAGTTGCAAGTTTTATCAACTTGATAAAGTGAGAATTAACCGTTGTAAATGATAACAAATAATAATGATCAAAATTAAACAAGTACATGTAGTAAAGTCTTTGAAAATTGCACAGGATTAATAAAGCTTTATCAAAAATGTAATTTAATCTGGAAGGTGATTCACAATAACCACAATAAATAATCTCAATTTATAAAAATAAGTAGTTAAAATGTAATAGAAAATGGGAGGAATGTGGCAAAACTATAACAAGTAATTAATGTCCCTACTGAGCTTCCATACTCATTAAAATGGTCAAAAATCTTATAAAAATCAATGAGATTACGAAAATGTAAAGGGAATGAACTATATCACCTAATATGACTACTATAAACAGTATTAAGTTGAACTGAAAATATAAATGCTAATTCTAGGCTCTATAAATAACTAACCCAGAAAATAAATCAAAGTACTGAAAGTACTGAATCGAGGTGACGTCTTCCAGTAATATGTGAAAGTCACCCCCAAGTAACTGGCAAATACAAACATTTTAATTTAGGAGAAACCCTATTAACAAGTATATGCTGACAAAACATCAGAGAAACTCAATCTGTAGAAAGTCAACTAGGAAGTGTCATTAATATCCTATAATGGTTTAATTAAGATGAGGGCTATCGAGTTCAATCTTCTGTTGAATAAAAAAAAACGACCATAAAGCAAAATTCATATGTTGAATTTAATTAGAATAAATAAAATCAATCGTACTACTTTTTAAGATGAATTTTTGCTAAATTAAGTACATCGTTCAAAATTTAATACACATCAGTCCAAATAGCTTGTTACAAGCCTACAGGTAGAGTAGAATCGTTTTTCAAAGTGGATTGGGGGGCTCCAAAAATTCCACGTGACTACTGGTTCATCTCAGGGGCGTAGCAACCCCCCCCCCCCTCCCTACTTTTTTCCGCAACCTTACTTTTAGTATAAGAAATGTTACTTGAAAGTCTAGTCCCCCCTCCACTATTAGTGATGTACCAAAAAAAAAAAACTAATGAAAATTGGTACTAAAAGTAATTGACATTGAGAAAAGTTGCATATGGATGTGCGGCATGTTTAACACATATTCCGGACAAATCAAAAAGAAGTTACATATATAGGTTCTGTTACCAAAACTGAAGATAACTAGAACGATTTTTTTGACAAACGTACGAGGGAGAATTTAACATTAATGATGTACTGTTATTTTACTGTCACTTAAAGTGCACATGTACATAACTCTCAGGCTCGTGACAAGCAATTTCAATATAGGGGGTACAACCATACATTTTCTTGCCATGCACGGTAGAATTTGTTAACGATGGGGTCACCTGCGTCACCTTTCAGAGTAAACAGTGGACTCGTCCAAAGATGCTTTCACGGCGTCTGCAAAAGTTACCTGAGATCCCTACGCAAAGGAAAGCGCAAAATCTCTGTATAGAAACTGTTGCGGCTGCGGAGCTTCACTCATTGTTCATTCGCCATAGAAAAGAATCCGCCACTTAACGCTTAATATCTTTGAGTATATAGGCTTTTTCAAGCTAAGCTTCATTTTTGTCTCTAGAAATATTTTAATCTACAAAAATAAAGCTTTTGTGTATTTTAACTGAGTAAATCTATGACCTAGCATCGTGTTAGATAACTCAAGCCCCTCTAGGGCTTGAGTAAAAATAATTTGAATTTAAAAAAAGTGAGCAACACGACAATATATTTTGTAACTTATGTGATTTATATAATCTGAACTAAATATCATTAATTAAGTACGCGGGCCGTCACCAAAATAAAGGGAAAATATCTCGCATTTTTCTTCACATTATACTTTGTTTTGTTTCTTGTTATACAGTACCTGCAGAACTGTAGCTCTCCGAAAAAAAATCACAGACCGGAGAGCTAGGGTGTCACCCATCGAAAAAAACAAAACAAAACAAAACTGTATATTAATTGAGCACAAAGAAGTGCGATGTTTCTCGATTTACTTCACCGTGTTTTAAAACTGTCATCTCAAAATATTACTAACCATGTGTTCCTACAGTAACGTATAATCTGTCACTTTGTCCACAACAAAACATTCCTTATAATTGTTATATATGTAAAAATGGAGCGCTTACGTAATCACAACGCGTAGTACATTGATGCAATTGTATATTTAAAAATAAAATAATGTGGCCCTATTCAACATGGTAGTCATGTTGAACTTTGTACAAACTGTAATAGACCTTCATAAAAATGATTGACAGCCCAAAAATGATAATGTTAGCGCCATTTATGGAATAGCACATAAGGGGAAAAGATTATTGCTATAGTAGCTTTGAATGTGATTGTAGATTACCAGTATTCATAAATTACGTAACAATCGCTCGAATTAACAAACTGCGTTGACTTTCCGAAAAGTGATGGAGGTACATGTAGGGTATAGTGACGAATTTAGAGGTTTTGGCAATGCTCAGTTATACAAATATTGAAATTCTAACAAAAAAATCTTTGCAATGCAAATATGAATGTATGAAAAATAAAATAATGTACATGTAAGTGTCATATTTTCGAAATTGCAACATGCATGCTCTGGGGCCATAAAACTTAGATGAGCTCACTCTTAATCTCAGTGTTACTTTTCCACAAATACATGTACTAGTAATTTTTTCATGGTAAAAATGAAAAGTGCCCCGGAACATCGAAGAAAACATTTAATACAATAAAAAAAATATTCTCTTCAGTATTTTTTAGATCCAAAAGCAGGCCCATTTTGACATTTTAAAAAAATTTTATAAATCCTGCATTTTAAAATTTGACTTCCTAGATCATAGTAGATTAGGGGATTTGTGATTTAACTTTAGTGACTGAATTTGGTCATCAATTCAAAATATATAAATACATTTTGATTAAGATTCAAATTGATTAAGATTTAAAATGCTACTACTATCAAATTAAAACACTTAGCATAAGGTATAAGTAAAATATATATTATGTGTACAGCTTGAAAACAAATTATTCGCTATTATCAATTTAATGTTTTTACAATGCATCCTCTTCAAAGTTCGTTTTCAAATCCCTTATAATTACTTTCTTTTCTTTTTCTTACTTTTTTTTTGAATTCTTAAAATTATAAATAGTAGAAACCACACTATAATAACTTAATTACAAGTATTAACTATTATGTATTCGGTATGACATATGAAAGATGTCCAGCTGTGTTATGTCTTGTTGTGTATAACTTGCGTAATCCTAAATTCTAGAGGTGTTCCGACCGAGTATACGATGAAGTGGTCAGTAGTATGCAACGAATTAGGTAAAGGTGTCCCGCTGTTATTCACCTTTTTCAACAGTGATAGCACCAAACAGATTTATAATTAAGATCGGGACGATATTTTTACGATCTAAATAGATTTTTTTTCATGAATGATAAAAACAAAGTGTGAAATTAACTTCGCTTTTGTGATTATTTACGATGAAGTGCAAAAATAACTTTCGCGTTTGTAATAACTCATGGTGAATTTTGAGCTCAGTAAGGACAATTACACCTCAGACGCCTCTATGTTAACTCCAAATTTTATTAATTAATTGTATGTTTATATTCAAGTAGAACTCTTTCTTCTGTTTTGTTTTAGTGTATACTGTTCTGTTCTCTCCCTTGCCAGCGATCGGCGTTCAATACACATACATGTAGGTCACGATCTCTGCTGCAGCCAGTTGTTTACATTTGACCCTCGCTAAAATAGTTCAGAGCGTAGGAATACTTCATATCTTATTCCCAGTCAGGAACTTGTTTTTAGTATTTGTAAATCCATAAAAACATTACTTATTACTTGGAAATTAAATTGAATACATTGTAGGTCTTGTTATGTGACTGGATTTCTGATTTCAATACATGCATAATCAGAGGACTATATTTCTTAGAGAACTGATAAAAATTAACATTTTAATATTTCCAATCAATCTTGCAAGTGCTATTGTTTACATATTAGCAACCTATCTCTGATTTGATCCTTGCTTCCTAAGGTATCATATTTGAATAACAAGATTACTGAATTGTCCCAAAGAGCGAATATCAATAAGAAAATGCAAAAAGTAGTGATCACAGATTCCGCCATTAAGCTGTAGAGCAGCTATCGAGGCTGACTTACGTCACCTCGAAAAATCACCCCAAATTCAGTATTAGATAGTGGTTCTAGATAGTAAACCTCTTATATACACATCCATAGACTAAGCAGGTCTTGGATAGGGGAAACTAAATTAACTTTAAATAACCTATATCCTAACCGTTTCCTAACATGTGAAAAACTAAATCTAAGCTAAGACCTAGAGAACTGTTAAACTAGGTTTTCATAGCCCGCTAAGTACAGTATATCTAATCAAATAGTGCTCAGAAACCGTGGGGTTTTCTTAGCACAAAATGGAGGAACTATCCATGATGCTGTGTTCCCCAACCAAAGTGAAGAAAACTGCTCGAACACGGGTTTAAATACCCTATCTAGGCCCGAAATAACAAAAAAAAAAACAATGACTACCAAAGATCCTACGCTAAGTTAACCAATCAGAACATAGCTATCAATAGTACTATGGAAAGACTGCCAACATGGATGACACCTCCTGTGTGTCCACTCATGTCCGAACTAAAAGAAAATAATAAAGGATTTTTAAGTGAACAACAACTGAAAACTAAAGGTAAATGGAATTACCAGACAGAAATATCAACAAATACTTGTAAAATAGAAATATAAATCTAAACCACTAAATCCTGTGGGGATCCGGGTTAGAATTGGTCCTCAGTACCCCCTTGCTTGTCGTAAGAGGCGACTAAATGGGGCGGCCCTTCGGATGAGACCGTATAAACCGAGGCCCCGTGTCACAGCAGGTGTGACACGATAAAGACCCCTCCCTGCTCAATGGCCCTGAGTGCCGAGCATAGGCCTAAATTTGCAGTCCTTCACCGGCAGTGGTGACGTCTCTATATCAGTGAAATATTCTGGAGAGGGACGTTAAACAGTAAATAATCAATCTAGACCACTAAACTTAAAAAACCAAGTTTACAGTAATTTTCCCTTCAAATATGATATGTATTAAATGAACAAAGTTAATGGTTAAATCCCCCAAAAGGAAACCTCTGATCCCTAGGGTTGCAGTTATCTGGAAGTGTGATTAACGGTTCCTGTGAAGAACGTTTTCTTGCGCTAGCAGCTAAGTCTCTAATCTCTTGTGAATGGTCTTTGCGGCATCGGGTAGCCTTTGGGGTCGACATATCGTCCTTGTGAAGATCCTTGTGATCCTGATGGATATGCCAATACATGTCATTACACTTGTAGAGAATTTGACGACAAAATAATCTTGGACAGTCGTACATCGCGCACACGTCCTTATGAAAACTCACGTACCCGGTAATGGGCTCTATAACTTCCAAGTTTACGGAACATATGGGGGCGAGACGGACAGTTCTGTACCGGGTATAGCTGACCTGCCTCAGGCCATACAGTAGCCACTATCTCCTCAGCTTCAAACTTTTTGTAGTTCCAAAGGGTCCACATTTATATCTAAAGTATCCGTCTCTTAATTTTGGAGAAGACTGTAAAACGAAAATTAGAAAAGTATTAAAGCAGAATAATCACCATCAATGCAAGTTTTTAGGTCAACATATCTATGGAAAATAAGTTAAAAATTAAAATCTTAAATTCTAAGACTTAATTTAAATAATGTCTGAATGTAAGGAAAGTTAATCAATATAGTTGAATAGTATAAAAGTTAAAGAATATGTTAGGAACATACAGTTATTAATTTTTGAGACAGCAATTTAAAATCAAAAATAAATAGAGAATCGGTGCTATTTTTGTGCGCAATAAATGAACTGTAACAGTCTTTTTCAAGGAGTGGCACTAAAGCTCTTTGCTCTATAAATTTATTTTTTGAGAGCTACAGTTCTACATACATTGTAGTCATTTACATTCTTTATACAACAATTAAAATAGAAACGGTATTTTCTGATGGAAACATTTATATCAATTTAATGGATTTTACATGACATAAGACATACCCGTATTTTATCTTCATCGCTAACCATTACAATAGAGCAAGCAGTTTTCTTTGAAGTGGGTTTGAAATTCTCGTTGTGTGCATAAACTGTACATAAATAATGGAGAAAGAAATTAAAACATAATACTTTTCAATAAATTTAAAAAGAAGACAATTTTTACTTCAGTAATGCACACAGGTATACTAATTTACAGTGTATGATGTGCTAGAACTTTGAAACCAATGCAAAGCATAAGGAATTCCTAAAGATCAAGACAGTTTGAATTCGGAAGGAAATATATCAAGTCTGATCTCAATCAGAAATGTGTCCCCTCTACGCTGGTGTGTATGTGTCAGTGATATTACGTTTAGTTCGTGTTAATGATATCACAATCAAGATTTACTAGTAAACATTAGGATCAAGAGCGTAACTACAAGCCTTTTTTCCTTCATTGACTAGGGTGTTGCTAAAACGCGGAACGGAAAACGGAACGGAAAACGGAACGGAACGGAAAACGGAAGGAAAAATATAAAAGTATATTTTAAAATTTATTTTAAAGTAATAAGTTATTTTTCCGTTGCTGCATGATCTACAAATGCACATTGCTCGATAAGAAGTTTTTTTTTTATTGGGAGGGGGGGGCATGCTCTCAATACGGCCGCCTAAAGCGGGGTGTGTGCTACATCCGTCTTAATTTGAATGGCCTTAGAACAGCACCCCCCCCCCCCCAACCCCACCCCGTCTCACAAAAAATTCTGAGGCTAAGTTATGGTAAGACGAGCCGAGTACCTAAATAAAATGACTTATGTACTTATGTTGAAACTTTTAATTTACTAGAATATAGCTGTCCCTTTTCTAAGTCCATAATTACTGGATTTTTTTCTTCAGTTTTTAGTTCTCAAGCTTTGATTTTCCACTTTCTCGGCATATTCTTTTATCTTTGGGCTTGGTTTATTCAACCAGTTGTGAAAAATTGCAATAAAGCATCAATAAATTGAAAACATCAAAGTCTGGTGTCAACATTTGAAATGATGACAGCGTAGTTTTCAAAGGTCGGCCTTTTTTGAATACCCGGTATCTTTGCCGGACTCATGGAACATGCAGTCCCCCAGTTTTCATTCAGCTTTCCGTATTCTCAGAGAACCATGTGGCAAGAGAGCTTCGAGAAGTTTTTGGAGGATAGCAATAGGTAATGTATTTTTTCTACTATCTTTCTATTTTAAAATTATGCTTAATTATATTACAATGTTTTACAATGTATATACATGTACCACCAAAGTTCAGCGACTGATTTTAAGCAGATTAATGATAGCTTCTAGAAATACATCTATTTGAGGGATATTTCGTGTTTTATTATAAAAATTAAAATTTCGATTTGGACAAAGATGCAACTTATGTGCAACATTTCAAAAACATCCATGGTCTACGTTCAGGCATGTATTGCATGCGCGGATCTAGGGGGGGGGGGGGGGGTTCAGGACCACCCCCTGGAATTTACAAGGTTAAAAAATGTATATACTAAAGCACGAAAAAGTTACCTTGGAAAACGCGGACTCGAATATGTGTGAAATAGGTAGGAAAAGTGAAAGATTTGAGTCAATAAAAGTCATAGACACCCCCCCCCCCCCCCACGAAATAGGTTTTTCATTCATGTTTTGTAGTTGTTTTTTTTTTGTTTTTTTTTTTTGCTTGTCAAGAAATTTCTGGGATTGGATTTTTTTTTACTTGGGTCCCCCTGGAAAAAAAATTCTGGATCCGTGCCTGCATTGGTATCAAATGTGGATATCCCCCATTATTAAAAAAAAAGAACATGCATGCTTGCACAAAAATATATGAGATTTCCCCGTCAATCACTGACATCCATATTCTGTTCAATAAAAACAGATTGTACTCCGTTCTTATGTAGAAATTTTGATTTTATTGTTCTTGCAATTGTTGGATTAGTTTTGGAAATCTGAATAAATACAATATATAGGAATGAAATTCTCGCTCGGCGATTTTCCAATATGTGCATGTAGTCTTGAATGCATGTGAAAGTACTAATGAGAGAATGGTCTTGAGAATAGTGGAAGAATACGGAAGCGTACTAAGGTCACAGCAGTATCTTTTATATTTTGTTTTAACAAATTAATTTGTTTAAACAAATAAAAACGTTACTACTGTGGCCCTGTGTACATGTTTTTATCCTATTTTATCCTAGCATATGCTAATAAACCTTTACTTTTGGTAGTTTCCACACAAAATAAGGTTTTGATAATTTATTATGTCAAAAGATATTTCTAAATCAATTGTCTTATAAGGGAGGGGGGTTAAAAGCTGAGAAATTAAACAAAACAACTGATTACTTTTCTTGATTCTGGAATTTGTCAATGCTCCACCTTGCAGCAAAAAAAAAAATAAATAAAAATAAAATTAGGGGTCTAACCAGCATCTAAAGGGGAAAATACTACAGAAAAATACTTTCTCAGAAAAAAAAAGTGGTGTTTAAATATGATTATAATCAATTTCACACAACAAAAGCGAATTTTACTTAAAGAAAGGATAGTAAACGCTGTGAGGGGGCACTCTCGCATTACACAGGAACGAACGACCATTCTCGATCCTGGTTCAAAGATTGTTATAGACTGTATCAATTTTACATGTAATAATAATTCATGAATCATAATGGATCACAAGAATTACAATCATAGAATGTTCAAGATATCTAATTCTCAACATGTTTTAGATATTGTATCATTATGGTTGCTTCAAATTTTGACTACTTTACTTCGGACATGGAAACAAACTCCCCCTTTTAATTAAAAAAACCTCCCTCCTTTAAAAATCGTTGCATGTTATAAGGCATTTTACCACTTTGTCTTCCTTAAAAAATGCATTTTATCTAAATACTCATCACTAAGAACTTTTTGTGCGTGTGTGTGAGGAAGGGTGAGGGTGTGTGTGTGTATGTGAAAAGTGTCCGTTGAAAGTGCAAGTACCAGTATCATATGAGACGGAAGTTTGCATTACTGATATTTTTACGCGTATACGTACTAGTAATATCACGTCAGATCGCATGTACATAAGTAAAAAGAAAATCGATCTAAGATTTTTAAAAAAGAAACATAAGAAAGGAGCGTCTTTTTCCAATTGTGCCATAATATTTTGTTACTACATGTGTTTTATTTTTAATGTTGTAGGTCCGACTCTGAATTATCAAATTCTTCTGAGAAAGACAGCTTGCCGTCGCTTGATGAAGTCCCGACTTATATGAGCAATGATGTTGATCGAATTTCCATATCCAGTTCCAGTTCTGATATCAAACCTTCAAATCTTGAGCTATCTCAGCTAGGCCCTGAACCAATCGTTATCCTTTCAAGCTCGGACTCTTCTCCAAAATCACCAATTTCACCCGTGTTGGAGACCAGCTCTGACTTTGAGTCGGATCAAGGGTAATAATACTATATATATATATATATATATATATATATCAAAAGTTATACGCAAGCTTAAAGTTTTTGTAACGGACAGACTGACGGACTGACGGACAGACAGACGGACCGACGGACAGACGAATGAGATTTAATGCCCCCTCGCTTTCGCAAAAGCGGGGGACAAAAATAATAGAGAAACAGATGCTTGATGTGATGTAAAGAATAATATCGCTGTCATTGAATTCTAATTTTTTTTGTTTATATTTTTGTAACAAGACCTTTAGTCTAGACTTTTTGAGTTTTGACCTTGACCACAGAGTTGGACCCGATTTTAAAGAAATTTATCCATGATCACAACTTTCAAACAGTTAGTATTAGGGCTTTCATGTGAATTTCTTGTGACAGAATCTTCTTTTCGATATCAACAATTTTTACAATTGTACTTAGAATTTTGAGCTGGAATTTTTTAAAACTTTACCAAAACCTTTGATCAGTGGGTTTTTACTAGTTCATATATATTACTTATGACAAGGCTTTCCCCTGGTTACCATTAACCTTTGACTTTGACCATGTAATTTGACCCACTTAAAAAAACAAGAGGCCCAGGGTCCAGAGCGCTAACCTGAGCACAGTGGCTAGGAAAAAAGCACATATCAGATCAGTACTAAAAGTTTATGGAGTTGGGTGGGTGGGGGGCTTGAATTTTAACCACCCCCTAGGGATCATGAATTGAACAAACTTGAATCTACACTACCTGAGGATGATTCCATACGAGTTTCATATTTCCTGGCCCAGTGGTTCTTGAGTAGGTTATTTTTAAAAAACGCCATTAATTTTTCTCTTATTCATAATTATTGGCCCTTCATTTGAACAAACTTGAAAAGAGGATGAAAATGTGAAAAGTTTACAACGTCAACGACAGACAACTGACAAATTTTGATCAGAACTTCGGCTCAGGTGAGCTAATAAGTGGGTCAATACGTTTGAATTGGTAATGCTTGCAAGTCAGTTCATAATTCGTACCAGTTTATTCATTGAGACGGGTCATTTCTTTGAATAACATTTTTGATCTTTTGACGTTGGAGTTAGACTTGGTTTTGCCATAAGCTGTCATACTGGGGGATTAGTGCTTGTTTAAAAAAGTTGATTTTTTTAATTTCAGATCTTTGGAACGTCCAACCAAATCGCCAGAAATAGAATTCTACGAAGGCAATCAAAGTATGCCAATCTTTTCTTCGATTGATAAGAAATTTGGGGTAAAAGAAGCAGTGTCAGTAATAGTAAATACAAAGGATCATTTGGTAACCAAGTTACCTTTTAGCTGCAAGGAAACTAAAATTTTTGTTGTTGACACGAGTAAATTAGAACATCTGGAAGATATACGATCACACGAACTTGGAGCCATGAAAAATGAGAGAGTTCAAAGAGACTACGTTTCTATTGCTGATAATGAGAAAGTTATAAAAGTCTTGAGAAAAAATCCCAGCGTCATGAGACATGGCATCTACATGCTCAAAAGGTCTTACTATTCCTTAAAAAGCGACGCAAGTTTTAAAAGAAGAATATACGAACTTTTTGATTGGAAAGGAAATCAACATAAAGTAGTCATCTTGCAGTTTGTTTTCCATGGAAATACCCCCCCACCAAAGCCAAGACCTCATGGAAATAGCAAATCGGGAGGAATCTATGTACGGACAACAAAGTCAACAGTTGAAAAGGTAAATAAGGAGATGAAGCCAAAAGATGCTTTTGAAAACGCATTCGAATCTGTCGGCGGCTTGGAGGCAGAGAGCATGTGTAAAATCCCCAGAAATATAAAGCAGATTTATAATATTAAAAATTCAGCATCCGGAGGGGATAAAGGATCAAAGGATAAAGACGATTTGTTTTCAATCATACAACACTGCAAATCGGAACAGTCCAGGACTAATCCTTTCATAAGGTCCATTCAAGCTGCACCCGAACCCATGTGCGTCTGTGTAACTGACAGGCAGTTATCAGAAATGGAGAAGTTCCTCACTAACCCTGCAGAGACGGCTGTATTAGGTATAGACCCTACTTTTAATTTAGGCCAATTTCTTGTAACAGTTGCTACATATAAACACTTACAACTTCGACATCGACGAACCGGAAATTCCCCTACAATGATTGGTCCCGTTCTCATTCACCAGCAGAAGCTTCCAATGTCATATTCCTACCTGGCAAGCACATGTACATCTCTCCGGCCTGGTCTAAGCGAAATTCTTTTCATTGGAACAGACGACGAGAAGGCCATTTTTAAGGGCGTGAAAAATTTCTTCCCTCAAAGTTTGAATATTAAATGCTTTCGGCACATGCGAAATAACATTTCAAGAAAACTCCAAGGACTTGGTGTTTCAGAATCAACCATTGGTGAGTATATCAGAGATATATTTGGTGTGAAACGTGATTCCGAGGTGGAATATGGATTAGTCGATGCCACCTCGGAAGCAGAGTTTGATACAGAGTTAAAGAATTATGAAATAATTTGGAATGAAAGAGAAATTGAAGACCGTAAAACAAACGACCCCCTATTTTATAAATGGTTTCTCAAGGAAAAGGCGGACACATTTAAAGAACATCTTCTGTTACCCCTGAGAATATCTGCAGGACTTGGTTATGCCGAGTATACCACAAATGCAAACGAATCCGTAAACAAGAAGCTGAAAGAAAAAAAAGTAGACTACAAAGAATCTCAATTAGGAGAATTTTGTACAAAACTATTTTCTTTAGTTGACAGTCAGAACAAAGATGTTGAAAAGGCCATAATTGGAGTTGGGCCTTACGAATTGAGACCTGAATACAAACAATATGAAATATGCCAAACAGATTGGTTTAAATTGTCAAGTAGCACCCGACAAGCCCACCTTAAAAACTTTGTGAAGGCTCCCCCTAAGCCATCACGTCACTCTGTAGACAGCGAGGGTGCCTCCACTTCGGGAACTTCAAGATCCACTCGTGGCATAAGTATTGGATTTGAGGAAACTGGATTATCAGAACATGTTTTCCAAAAGGTTTGGGAAAAAGCTGTGGAGATCTTAGAAAAAGATAGCAATATTGTAAATGCACCTGGGGACGGTACCGCAATGCTTGTTGTGAGCAAATCCAAAAAAAATCCTCACTTTATTGAAACATTTAAAAGTGGAAAAATAGAATGTCCGTGTGATGGATATAAAGCCAAGCAAATATGTTCTCATGCTGTAGCTGTTGCCGAGAAAAAAGGAACTCTAGATAAATTTTTGCGTTGGTATAAGAAATGCGGAGAACTAAGCATTTCAACGATTTCGAAAGAGAAAATGCCCCAAAAACCTCAAAAGAAACCGGGACATAAGGATAGATCGACAAAGAGGAAATCCACTAGCCAGTATGAATTTGAAGACGCATTGTCTACGAAACGAAGATCGCGTTATCCAGTGGATAGCACAGTGACCGCATCTGACGATTTAGAGAACAATTACTTTTTGAAATTTTTAAAAGGTACAAAAGTAAGAGTGTGTTACGGGTGTTCAAAGGCAATCAGAGTACCCCCATTCGTACCTGCTCCCCCTTATGATGTAGTGATTTGCAGGAAGGAATATCGGGCCTATATGCAAGATGGCATTACGAAACTCACTCTTACGCCTCAAAATGTCCATTATCATTTAAAGAAGGCATGTCTTACGACGAAGAATCCGGAATTTACCGAAGACACTCTCGTTATTTGCCCTCCTGATGTCGCAATGCAGCTACAAGACGTGCATAAGACTTATCTTAAGTGTTTTAATGTGAAGTACTAAGTCCCCCTTTTTTGTAAATTCATGTTTGGGGGGAGAAAACATTTTCTATTATTAAAGTGATGTTTGACGTATTCCTCTCATAAGAATTTTAATAAGCAGAAAGAGGACAGGTTATCTTTTGAAAAAAGAACGATAAAACTAACTTACCATAAAAATAAAGATTTACTGTAGAGTTATAAAACTGTTTTTGCAAAATTATGAGACGGGAAAGATAGTTTATTACTGTGCAAGTCCTGTGTATAATCATATCTGAATAAACCTGCATACTGTCAGTTGTGTTCTGTCAAATGTTTATTATTACTGTAAACTGCAGCATCCAGCATCTTATACTATATACGGAGGCGAAGTCACAAACTTGCGCGATGGGGATGGTCTCAACTCCAGAAATTCTTTGACAAGCAAAAAACAAAAAACAAAAACAAAGAAATTGCAAGTTCCCCAAACTCGAAAATCCTATTTCGTGGGGGGGGGGGGGGGGGGGGGGGGGGTTGTGGCCAACTTTTCCTTTAGTAGAGAAAATGAAATGTTGGGGAAATATAGCTGTGATTTTGTTCTTCAATGAAAAGTGTGGGGGGCACAGACATACTCTTGCCCCCCCCCCCCCCCCCCGATCTGAAAGGGGGGGGGGGGGCTAGTGTCCCGCTGCCCCCTCCCTGTGACTAACGCCTATGATATATTTATATTGAAAATAATAGTTAAATAATGCAGTATCCATTGATGGCCAATGAGGCGGCGATTGGGAAGGGGGGGGCAGTCTTGAGATAGTTAATGCTGCATCTGGGTGTGAAAGCAATTTAATGACAATTTCTTTTTTTTTAATTTGAGAGAACTGAGTATTAAAATTATATAGGAACAGGATTGGAAACAGCCCTTCCCCAAAAAATTTAAAAAAAAAAAAATGACGCAAAACGTAACAATTATTAGACACTACACTAGCTATTGAGTGGATACTTTCATAATAATTATTTTTTATGTTCAGTTTCTGTTGTTTAGTAAACATAAATAAATAATCGCCCCCCCCCCCCCCCCCAAACAGCAACGCTCCTTCACCCCCGTTTTTTTTTTTGTTTTTTTTTTTTTGGACATTCGTGAAAATACATGTAATAATAAGTTAATGATTCTAGGTTATATCCTTGTTAAATACATACATTTGAGTGGAGGTATAAAGAATGTATTGTAGTGTAAGAATGACAAGAATTTTACGTTTTATGATAATGAAGATACTTCTAAGAGGCCTGAGAAAAGTGTATTGTAAGCTGGTACGAAATTTCGTGAAAAGTAGATTGAAACTTCTACAGAGGACATTATTCTTTACTATAGATAGGTGTAAACTGAAGATTTATTAACTGGATTCAGAATATCTTTTTCTAAATATCACAAAAACGAGTGAATAAACTTTTCAGATCTATGTTATTAATTTTTTGGGGGATGTTAACATTTTCTTTCCGTTTTCCGTTCCGTTCCGTTTTCCGTTCCGTTTTCCGTTCCGCGTTTTAGCAACACCCCATTGACTAGGATAGGGATCTGTTGTAACATCCTTCTGTAGGCCTTTTGCATGAAAGAAATTTTAAAAAATTGATAAATACTTTGTAGCATAGCTAAATTGGGTTCATCTACCTGCTTGTAAACACATGGAGTGCATTTATTCATTGACATTGTTTAGCAATATCCAATCTTTTAACCTTCAACTACTATATTCCAAATAAGGGTCACTTCCGTCAACTCTCGATTTCTCAAGTAGTCGTTTTATGGGTTTAACTGTCCTCACTGCAAGTCCGTTGATGGTAAGGACTAGAGGTAGTATGCTGGAAGTTCCAATCCTTAGCAAGTTCTCTGAATTCCTGTGAAATATACCGATGTCTATTTTATGACTTCATAGGGAATGCTATGTTTGGCAAACATGGACAAAAGTCTCAATCACATACCACTGCGCAGTAAAATACATGTAGTCATGGCAGACCTCGCCACAAATTACCTGATATTGCCAATTCTGTTGTCCTACTTTTCTGAGGTAAGCTTTAACATACTCGATAGGAGTGGAAAAAAAAGTATCACCGATGCAACTTCCGACAGGACATGGCAGTTTGTCAAATGATCGGTTACCAAGAGATTTGTTTCTGTTGTGCCAAACATTCTCTTAAAATGATCTTTCGAATGTTACCACGCGAACTCAATGCGTTTGGTATGAACATCCATCTACTGCAGTGCTGTTGTGTTAATATATGTCATAAACGCATACTTGTGAATCACTGTAAAATTATCATGTCCCCAAACGTTCAAGAAACAGGAAGAAAACTAGCCGTCCTTTACCAAAATAGTGAAATTTATGGCCCCAGGGTCAGGGGTTCTACTGCTAAGGTAGGGCTAAAGAAGTATATAGTAAAAATGCATGATTTCTTTAAAAATCTTCGACTCTGCCCTGAGTATTAAATAAACCGACTAAGTACATAGTTATGATGAGCTAGAGTGCCTCTACCACAATTGTGAATTTTATGGCCCCATGGTCAAGTGTTCTTGTGTTAGTGTTGGGCTCTCGATTGATTATATAGTGAAAATTATTATTTCTTTGAAAATCTTCTTCTCTGCTCTTAGGTATTAAATATACCAACTAAGTATAAAGTTATGATAAACAAGATTGCCTTTACCACAATTGTGAGTTTTATGGCCCCAGGGTCAGGGGTTCTGTTGTAAAGGCAGGTCCCTATATTGATTATATAGTGAAAATGTATTATTTCTTTGAAAAAAAAAATTCTGCTCCTTGGTATTTAATAAACCAATTAAGAACATAGTTTTGATGAGTTAGAGCGCCTCTACCAAAATTGTGAATTTTATGCAAGTAAACACAGGACATAACAACGCCAGGTATCTCCTGTTCAAGACTCATGTCTTAGGATTTGAGTCTTCTGAATTTCCCTTTCAGAAGCGCAAACGATCGTTCAATGAGTGATCTGGTCGTGCTGTTTAGGATGATAAACCTTCTTTCTAGTTCACGCAGGTTGCCTGTCTCCTTGAATGGGGTCATCAGAAAGGTAGAGAGGGGGTAAGCTGAGTCACCCAGGATATGCAAATTACCAGGCATCTTCTCAAACTGAGCTATAATAGGGCTGTTCCTTATGACTCTAGAATCATGGACGGATCCTGGCAAACAAACAAAGACTTCGATGAACTGCATATTCTCGTTACAAATTCCCTGGAGAACAATTGAAAATCTTGCGCGATCCTCGGTGCGTCCTTTGATGGGAATGTGGCATCTGTCAATGCAGCCGATCACTCCTGGAAAGCCATGCCTTGCCAGAAAAGTGACAACTGAGACCTTCATCAATTTTTTTTATTTACGCCACAGCAAGATTTGGCATTGCTGAGGGGCCACACGGTAGAGAGCACTTTTGTTTCCAGCGTGTTGGATCTGCAATTCAGATATGGAGCCACAGCCTCAGGCACCTTGGTTCTTTGCACCCCATGTCAGAAAAATCAAACAGAATCGGGAGTCCAAAAATTAATTATGCAAGTCAAAAATTGTGATTTCCAGTTATATCTATTTATATAATATTTCATTATTAATTGAATAGTTTCAGAATTTGATTCTCTAATTTTGCAGAAGGAAATAACTTTCTTTTTTAAAAAAAGATATATGAAATCATCATTTGAAATTACGTCTTTCCTATAAATATAAAATATGCATTTTATTAGGTCACCTGAGTAAACTCAGGTGACCTATTGCTATCTGTTTTTGTCCGTCGTCGTCCGTCGTGCGTTAACATTTGAACATATTCAGCTTCTTCTCAGCAAATAATGTACCAATTTCAACCAAATTTGGCACAAAGCATCTATGGGTGAAGGGGAACAAAAATTGTGAATTTCATTATCCTTGCCCCTTTGGGGCGGGGGGGGGCAAAACCACTAAAATTAATGCAATCTTTTAAAATCTTCTTCTTTACTCCTGGACATCAAGCAGTCAAACCGTTTGCACGATTGTAATCAGCAATGAGTCATCTAACAAAATTGTGAAATTCATGGCCCTGGGGTCAGGGATTCTAGTGCTAGGACGGGGCTAAATAAGTAGGTAGTGAAAATGCATTATTTCTTTGAAAACCTTCTTCTCTGCTCCTGGGTATTAAATAAACTAACTAAGTACGTAGTTATGATGAGCAAGAGTGCCTTTAACAAAATTATGAATTTTATGGCCCCAGGGTTAGGGGTTCCTGTTTTAAGGGGGGGGGGGGCTCTAATGATTGTATAGTGAAATGCATGATTTCTTTGAACATCGAATCCTTTGCTCCTAGTTTATATTCAAAACTAATGATTTAATTACATATTTTAGACGTGGATTTATTTTATGTGCAGTTTTACAAACCCTGCGCTCAAGGTTTCAAATGAATTTAGAAAAAAAAAAACATTTTTTTTCCTTCCGATGTCAAATTTGAGTCGGGATCGAGATTTCAAATGTACGAACTCGCACTTCCGGTTTTAAGATGAAAGCGGTTAAAGCCAGATGGTCTGAGAAGATAGCTTGGTTTAGTGTAAAATTATTTGATACGAATGCCAATCAAAACGTTTCACCCGTTCAAAGGACAAATACAAGAGACCCACGGGCCTTATAGGTCACCTGAGCATCATGCAACAACTTTCAAATGATTGAATTTGTTTCATGTTTTAAGCTACATGCTAAGGCATTCACAATTTTGGTAGAGGCACTCTTGCTCATCATAACTATGTACTTAGATAATTTATTTAAAACCTAGGAGCAGAGAAGAAGATTTCCAAAGATTTAATGCATTTTCACTATATAATCAATAGAGCCCCGCCCTAACACCAAAACCCCTGACCCAGGGTCATGAGTTTCACAATTTTGGTAGAGGCACTCTTGTTCATCATAACTATTTACTTAGTTAGTTTATTTAAAACCTAGGAGCAGAGAAGAAGATTTTCAAAGATTTAATACATTTTCACTATATACAATAAAGCCCTGTCCTAACACCAGAACCCCTGACCATGGGGCCATGAAATTCACAATTTTGGTAGAGGCACTCTTGCTCATCATAATTATTTACTGAATTAGTGTATAAAATACCTAGGAGCAGAGACGAAGATTTTCAAAGATTTAATGCATTTTCATTGTATAATCAATATAGAGCCCCGCCCTAACACCAGAACCCTTGACCCTGGGGCCATAAAATTCACAATTTATGAAGAGGCATTTTTCCTCATCATAACTATATACTTTGTTTGTTTAATACCCAGTAGCAGAGAAGATTTTCAAAGAAATAATGCATTTTCACTATATAATCAATAGAGCCCCGCCCTAACACCAGAACCCCTGACCCTGGGGCCATAAAATTCACAAATTTGGTAGAGCCACTCTTGCTCATCATAACTATGAACTTAATTTGTTTATTTAATACCCAGGAGCAGAGGAGAAGATTTTTAAAGACTTACTGCATTTTCACTATATAATCAAAAGAGCCCCGCCCTAACACCAGAACCCCTGACCTTGGGGCCATGAATTTCACAATTTTTGTAGAGGACTCAATGCTGATTACAATCATACCAACAGTTTGACTGCTTGATGTCCGGGAGTAAAGAAGAAAATTATTCAAGATTGCACTATTTGCCCGACCCCCAGGCCCCAGGGGGGCGGGGATCACGAAATTCACAATTTTTGTTCCCCTTCACCCATAGATGCTATATGACAAATTTGGTTGAAATTGGTTCAGTTGTTTCAGAGAAGAAGTTAAAAATGTTTAAATATTAACGCACGACGGACGACAGACGACGGACGACGACGGACAAAAACGGATAGCAATAGGTCACCTGAGTTTACTCAGGTGACCTAAAAATGCTGACGACTTTGCTGCACAATGACATGCTGGTGAGATAATTATGTATACGTTTTAAAAGTATCTGTCTGTAAATTATTTTCCTCCCCCAGGTTTTAAACTGCCCGTGGTAGCTATTGCATATTGCCAGGGACTTTGTTTAGGACTCTGTTATAGCTTAAAGTCTAAGCATCATTCTTCAGAAAAGGGTTGCTTATGCATCAGATGTAATGAATAAAACTATGGGAGAAGTTAAGTCCATTTGAGGAAGAAATAAACAATAACCTGAAGAAATTTTAAAATAAAAATTCAACTATTAAAAGGCAAGAATATACAAATATACACAGGCATGTAGTATCATTTGTATCAGCCAGAAAAATTATTTTACATTTAATTGAAAAAAACTCTACTCCCCAATTCTCCCTGTCTGTTTTATGATAGGAATTATAATTTTAGGCATCAGGTAAATTTTAGAACAATGTCTACACATTTACCTAACACAACTAAGCCTGAACATAAAAAATGCTAGCCTTATAACGAAGAAAGGGGCCTCTTTCAAAATAGATACTTTCAGGGCCGCTGGGTCAGAGGTACCAGGGGGGTACTTTGAATAAAAATAAATTAATGCTTTGAAATCTGTCCTTTGATAAGCAATGGTGCCTCCTTCAAAATTTGTGAATTTTATGGCTTAAAGCATGAACAAATGCAATCGCTGGAAAGTTGTTGCATGATACTCAGGTGACCTATAAGGCCCGTGGGCCTCTTGTTTTTATACTTGTGTTTGTTTTTATACGCCAGTCTTCAGACGGGACGTATTATGTTATAGGCTTCGTGTCCGTCCGTCTGTTAGCTTTTTCGTTTCCGGTTCATAGGCCTAGGATTATCAAACTTTGTCATCTGATGCGTCTTGGGTAGAAGGTGTGTTGCGCACAATAAGAGTAGGTCGCTCTGACCTTTAATTGAGAAGTTAAAGCCAAATATGGAAAAATCCTTTCCGGCCCACAACTAGAAAACTGTTAGACTCAGAGTCATCAAACTTGGCCAGTTTATACATCTTATGTAGAAGGTGTGTCGCGGCCTATTTCAAAGTCATTGTGATTTTTAATTTAAGTGATTTTTTTTAAACTAAGTCCTTAAAATTAAGAGATTATAATAGTTTGCAAATAAGAAAATATTTAAATAATCAAGATTTTTGACACTTTTTATGTTTGTTCTGCAACTGATATAATTGATTCTCGCCTGGAAATGCTTATAAATATTACACAATAGATTCATTGATGACGTCACAATAGATCGTGTAAAAATACTTTTTTTTCAACTTTTTTAAAGTTGCTGACATGCTGTTGATTATATTTTTTAGAACTTCATAATTCCTCAGAAAAGGTAATTTGAAAGATATATGACAATATATAATTGTGAAGAGATCCTGAGATTATGTGGAAGAGAAAGGTAATTTTGATTTTTAATTGGAACCATTTGCATGTTGCACATGCATGCACCAAATAAATAAATATATATACGCAGGGGGAATAAGGAAGCATACAAAATATTCTACCTTGACTAAATCAGTGCTAAATTATGACGTCATAGTACACGAGATGACGTCAATTTTAGAACACAAGTTTTCGCATTATTGATATTCAGAGATGTAATTTAAAACGAGAAAATGAATAGAAACGTTTCAACATTCGCAAAAATAAAATGTTCGTATTTTGTTATGCTGTATTCTGTCATTTTGATTAAACTCTACGACCGATGACGTCTTATGTATATTAAGTAACCTGGGAATTCACCATGTCGTGTAATGAGAATATGGCTAAGACGGTATGAACAAAGATATGTAAAATGGAGTTTAAAAGCAAATATCGAGAAAATTATGTGAAATTCATACGGAGATCAGCTTATTAAACAGGTATGTTAACCTATTTTCATCGATTATATTCTCTTCCGAAGACAGTCAGCTATATACATATCTCGGTCGGCCTTTCCTCTGTCATTTGAGACATTAAATTGCCACAGAACAACAATAAGCTGGATATTTCAAAACATAAGATTTGTACAGATTGAAAGTTTGTCTTCTAAAATATTTGAAAAGTGCTGCTAGAATCCCCAGTTAAGAATGGTTTTTACAAAAAATCTCGGTTGATACGTTTCAAATTGAAAACATTGGGTGAGGTTTCGTGCGAATGCGTATAATAATTATTTTACTGACAGTACAGTGGGATTCTAGCAGCACTTTTAAGGTAGAATAGATGTTTTTTGTCTATATTATTTACTCAAAGAAATTATTAATCTTTGGGATATTGTTGTTCTGTTCGCTTTTTTATTAGGTCACCTGAGTAAACTCAGGTGACCTATTGCTATCCGTTTTCGTCCGTCGTCGTGTGTCGTGCGTTAACATTTGAACATTTTCATCTTCTTCTCTGAAACCACTGAACCAATTTCAACCAAATTTGGCACAAACTATCTATGGGTGACGGGGAACAAAAATTGTGAATTTCATGATCCCTGCCCCCCTGGGGCCTGAGGGATGGGTCCAAAACCACTAAAATTAATGCAATCTTTAAAAATCTTCCTCTTTACTACTGGACAACAAGCAGGCAAACTGTTTGCATGATTGTAATCAGCAATGAGTCCTCTACCAAAATTGTGAAATTCATGACCCTAGGGTCAGGGGTTATAGTGCTAGGGCGGGGCTAAATAAGTAGGTAGTGAAAATGCATTATTTCTTTGAAAATCTTCTTCTCTGCTCCTGGGTATAAAATAAACCAACTAAGTACATAGTTATGATGAGCAAGAGTGCCTCTACCAAAATTGTGAATTTTATGGCCCCAGGGTCAGGGGTTCTGGTGTTAGGGCGGGGCTCTATTGATTATATAGTGAAAATACAGGAATTCTTTGAAAATCTTTTTCATTGCACCTTGGTATTAAATAAACTAACTAAGTGCATAGTTATGATGAGCAAGAGTGCCTCTACCAAAATTATGAATTTTATGGCCCCAGGGTCAGGAGTTATGGTGTTGGTGCGGGGCTCTATAGATTATATAATGAAAATTCATGAAATCTTTAAAAATTTTCTTCTCTGCTCTAGGGTATTAAGCAGATGAACTACCTATATAGTTATTATCTACAAGGGCCCTAATCTTCCAGAATTGTGAATTTCAAGGCCCCAGGGTCAGGGGTAATATGGGGGGGGGGGGTGTACTTATATACTGAAAATGAATGAATGGTTTGAAATCTGCTCCTTGGTATTAATCAGATATCAAGGCCTAAGGGTCAGGGGTTCATGTGTAGTAGGGGCACTACTGATTATTGCTGAATATAGATGATTAGTTGAATTGCATTTTCTGTTCCCCTACCTTGTGTATGCATGGGTATTGAGTAAACAAACTAAGCAACTGCTAAGTGTATTGTTATGATGAATTAAATTTAATCACTAGAAAGTTGTTGCATAATGCTCAGGTGACCTATAAGGCCCATGGGCCTCTTGTTCAAAATGCTACTCCTCCTACAGTTTTGGTCTAATTTCAATATAACTTGGCACACAAGTAGACTACACTAAGATACATAATTCTTTGTATCGGTTTTTGATTTCGATGAAAGGTGTTGCCATGGTAATTGGGACTACGTGGCGGAGTTTCTATGATCAGCAAAAAATACAGCGCAGCCAATCACCCAGATATTGAAGGTTATGATCCTACCAAACCTATCAAAAGTCTCATTTATTTGGATGCGAATAATCTCTATGGTGGAGTCATGCGTTTCCCTCTCCCCATCGGATTCATGCGCTGGTTAACGAAAGAAGAAATTGACAACTTTGGTGTCATGCAAATACGTACTGACGGTCGAATGGGTTACACATTAGAGGTAGATTTGGTATATCCAGCCGAAATACACGATTCCCACAATTGTTATCCCTTAGCGCCAGAACACAAAATCGTGCAGGATGAAGAACTCTCCCCCTACAGTGAAGAACTTTGGGGGGATTTGTACGCTACAGATGGATTGAAATTGCGAGGGCGTGGTAAAACATCGAAATTGATTCCCACTTTAGAGAGTAAAAAACATTACGTCCTTCATTACCGAAATCTACAGTTATATTTGTCGCTAGGAATGAAAATGTCTCAAATCCACAGAATTTTAGAATATAGACAAGAACCTTGGTTGATGTCTTACATCGACTTTAATTTCAACAAAAGAAAACATGCCAAAAATGACTTTGAAAAAGACTTTTTTAGCTCACCTCAACGAAGTTGGGGGGAGCTTATGTGATACCCTCGGCGTCGGCGTCGGCGGAGCAGTTTTCTTTTTAAGCACTTCTATGTCCTATATTGATTAGACATGCATGGAAGATGTTGCTAGTGTGTTTCATTGTACCAGTCAAAGTTTCAGATGCTGCAATTTCAGCAAAGGAATGACCAAGTTAATGTTTTTGGTCCAGGTTAACATTTTTTGTGCAGTTTTTGGTGTATGATTATTTCCAAGTAACTATAAGCCCTATGTTGACCAAACTTGTATGGATGATACATCTAAGGATGCATACTACCAGGCTTGCTTCGGATGCTGAATCTGACCTACATTTTCCGGTTGAGTGAACAGGTTAAAGTTTTTGGTGATGGTTTCATTTTGAAGATACTTTGAGCCCTATAATGACCAAACTTGCATGGATGGTACATCTAAGGATGTTTTCTACTAAACTTGCTTCGGATGCTGAATCTGACCTACATTTTCCGGTTGAGTGAACAGGTTAAAGTTTTTGGTGCAGGTTTCATTTCCAAGTTACTATGAGACATATAATGACCAAACTTACATGGATGATACATCTTAGGATGCATACTACCGGGCTTGCTTCGGATGCTGAATCTGACCTACATTTTCCGGTTGAGTGAACAAGTTAAAGTTTTTGGTGCAGGTTTCATTTCCAAGTTACTATGAGACATATAATGACCAAACTTACATGGATGATACATCTTAGGATGCATACTACCATCCTTGCTTCTAATGCTGAATTTGACCTACATTTTCCGGTTGAGTGAACAGGTTAAAGTTTTTGGTGATTCCAAGATACTATGACACATATTATGACCAAACTTACATGGATGATACATCTTAGGATGCATACTACCAGCCTTGCTTCGGATGCTGAATCTGACCTACATTTTCCGGTTGAGTGAACAGGTTAAAGTTTTTGGTGAAGGTTTCATTTCGAAGATACGTTGACCCCTATAATGACCAAACGTGCATGGATGGTACATCTTATGATGTAATCTACTAGACTTACTTCGGATGCTGAATCTGACCTACATTTTCCGGCTGAGTGAACAGGTTAAAGTTTTTGGTGTAGGTTTCATTTCCAAGTTACTATGAGACGTATAATGACCAAACTTGCATGGATGGTACATCTTAGGATGCATATTACAAGACCTGCTTCGGATGCTGAATCTGACCTACATTTTCAGGTTGAGTGAACAGGTTTAAAATTTGGGTGCAGGTTTCATTTCCAAGGTACAGTACTATGAACCCTATAACGACTAAATTGAATGGATGGTACATCTTAGGATGCATACTACCAGAATTGCTTCGGATGCTGAATTTGACCTACAATTTCTGGACGAGTAAAGAGGTTAAAGTTTATGGTGCAGGATTCATTTCCAAGTAACTTTGAGCCCTATAATGACCAAATTTGCATGGAAGGTACATCTGAGGGTGCATTCTACTAGGCTGGCTTCGGATACTGAATCTGACCTACATTTTTTGGATTAGTGGAAAGGTTAATTTTTTTTTATACAGGTTTCATTTGCAAGTAACTATAAGCCCTATGTTTACCAAACTTGCATGGATGATTCATCTTAGGATGCACTCTGATGGACTTGCTTCAGGACTGATGGACTATTCCAGAAAGAAGTGTCATTTTTAGGTCATGTGGTGTCTGATAAAGGTATTCAATGTGATCCTAGTAAAATTGACAAAGTTAAGAAATGGCCTGTACCTAGTAATGTCACAGAGGTTAGAAGCTTCTTAGGGTTAGCAGGATATTATAGGAGGTTTATTCCTGAGTTTTCCACTTTTGCAGCCCCTTTAACATATTTGACAAGAAAAGGGAAGAAATTTTGTTGGACTTCAGATTGTCAGAAATAATTTGAGAAACTTAAGGAACTCCTTTGTTCAGCTCCTGTGTTAGCTTATCCTGATAGTACCTCAGAGTTCATCTTAGATACAGATGCTAGTTTGACAGGTTTAGGTGCTGTTCTATCTCAAGTACAAAATGGCAAGGAGAAGGTCATTGCTTATGCTAGTAGGACTTTGAATAAATCCAAAGTCAGATACTGTACCACTTATAAGGAGTTATTGGCAGTAGTTACTTTCATTCGCCTGTATAGACATTTCCTTTGGGGTAGACATTTCACGGTTAGAACAGATCATGCTTCCCTTGTGTGGTTGAAGAACTTTAAGAATCCAGAAGGAATTTTGGCTAGATGGCTTTCAGTTTTGGAGACTTATGATTTTTCCATTCAACATAGGCCAGGGAAATATCATTGCAATGCTGATAGTTTGTCAAAAAGGCCTTCCAGTTATTGTAAGCGTGCGGATTGTCCTGATTGTCATTTGGGGGGTTGTGTGGATTCTGGTGGTCGAACAGGTACACCAAAGCAAATGGACAGCATATTATTGTCCTCGGCCACTAAGGTTGCTCCTGTGAGAACCGACCAATGGTTCAACTCGGCGGAGTCAGGGTCCCACAATTCTGTCGATGACAATGGTGATGATAGTTATGATGTTGTACCTAACTGGTTGGATACTTGGTCAGTTGATTAGTTGAGAACTTGGCAACAAGAAGAACCTGCAATTAGGCAATTTATTAGGTTAAAAGAAAGTTCCATTGTTAAACCCCCTAGGCATGTTGTATTGGATGCTTCTCCTGACTTAAAAACTTATTGGGGATTATGAGAATCTCTAGAAGTCAAAGAAAACATGTATTACAAATGGAAGTCATTAGATGATAAGGAGTGTTTGTTGTTGATTGCTCCTAGACACATTAGATCTCAGATATTTCACGAGCTGCATGAGAATAAAACTGCTGGTCACTTAGGTAGGGAACGTACCATTAAATCCATAAAGCGTAGGGTATATTGGCCTGGTATGTCTTCAGACATTAAACGTTGGTGTAGAGAGTGTGATGTTTGTGCCCGAGCAAAAGCTGGTCCAGGTCTTGGGAGGTCATCTCTTCATCAATCAGTCATAGGTGCTCCTTTAGATAGGTTAGGAGTTGATATTTTAGGCCCTTTACCCAGAACAAGTAATGGTAATGAATACATCATAGTTGTCTGTGATTATTTTTCTAAGTGGGCTGAAGCTTATCCAGTACCTAATCACACAGCTTTGACAGTAGCAGATAAGATAGTTAGTGAATTCATCTGTAGATTTGGTGTCCCTAAACAGATTCACTAAGACCAAGGTCGCGAGTTCGAGTCGGAACTATTTTCTGTCTTATGTGAGAAGTTAGGCATTGAAAAGACACGTACTACTCCATATAGGCCACAGTCAGATGGTTTAGTTGAGAGGATGAATAGGACACTTTTGCAAATGTTGTCAGCTTATGCAAATAAAAATAGGGATAATTGGGATGACAATATACCCTTTGTTCTTATGGCATATAGGTCAACCATTCAAGAAAGTTCAGGTTGCTCACCAAATTTAGTCATGTTTGACCATGAAATTATGAGCCCAGTTGATCTGATGTTAGGGAATCCTCCTGTTTCACCTATCTCCACTTGCCCTGTAGAATATTTAGAGTGGTTAAGAATAGTTTTATCTGATTCTTACAATTTTGTGTCAGAAAATCTTAGACAGGCAGCATCAAAACAGAAGAAGTACTATGACAGGGGATTAAAACCTAGAGAGTTTACAGAAAATGACTTTGTCTGGAGGTGGTATCCACCCTCAGCTGGTGTTAAGTTAGGGTTAGGATGGATAGGGCCATATAAGGTTATTGAGAAGATTACAGATGTAACTTATCAAGTTCAAAAAGACCCTAAAAGCCCTCTCATTGTGGTACATGTAGATCAGTTAAAACCCTATGAAGGCATTTTACCTCCTAGAAACTGGACACCAGTAGTTACTTCCCTTGATGAGTCATTAGAACCCCTGTAGATCATACTCCTGTAGATTATAATGATCAAGAGGAAGATGAGGAGACTGATCCTCCTGTTTTAATTTACCTAGTCCTGAACCCCTTAGACAGTCAAGGTGGGGTAGAACAATCAAACCCCCTGTTATCTACTCTCATTGAGGCCAGGCATGTATCTAGGTATTTTATTTTATTTTTTAATTTTTTTTAAATGCCTTTGTAAATAGTTATTTTTAGTTTTGAATTCTTTATATAATATAACTTGATATATAAAAGGTTTGAGTTGACCTTTTGTAGTGATAACAAATGATATTTAATTTTTGAAATATCTCAGTCTAGTTTTAACAGTAGATCTTAATTACATTATTAATGAGTTAGTTTTTGGTAGTCATTTATTTTCTTTTGAGAATAAAATTCAAGTTAGCTCTGTATTTGATTTTTGTGGATACAAGGTCAATGATAGATGTTTTATTTATTTGATAAGACACAGTAGTTGGCAATGATTTATAGTTATCTAGAAGTCAAAACAGTATATTTCAGTTTTTCGGCTTATTCAGATACAGTAATAATAGATATGATTCATTGAGAGCTTGGTATTCTTAGTTTAATACTGACCGTAGATGATCTTTAAAATATCTCCCTTGCACTGTGCTGAAATCAACACTTAAGTTTTACACGAACGATTCCGCACGATTAACGCACGATTAAACCTGTTACACGAACGATCGTTCACGTTCACGATTCTACACGTTACACGATCTTGCACGATTGTTAACGCAAACGCACGTTTCTTCACTCAAAATAGTTCAAACGATTTAGGAATTAATATTTTCAAAACGAAATAAAGCTTAAAATTTATTTAAGATTTCAAAGAATTATTAATATTATTTCATAGACTTTGAAAAAAAAGAAAATGATATTTCTGTAAATAAACACATGCAAGACTTGATAATTCAGATTAAAAATAATTATTTCTAAGGTAATTCCCCGATCAAAGAAAACGGATTTTGTTCGTTCTATTAAGACGATGTACATGTATATGGGTCGTATAATTTGATTGAATTGGATATCATGATATGCAGAAAGAGGGATACGATTCAACAAAAATGGTAGCATTGAATGACTTAAATAATAATTACAAATTTTATCCTTATGTTTCCATTTATTCAATGTCTGATAAACTTGCTAATTATTCAACTTTTTTATTAGCAGAAATTTAAAATTAAGAGGTCGTGTCAGTAACCATTGAGATTTACATGGAAAGTCAAAAATTTTGAATTGGGGAAAAACCACCCTAAAATATTTGAACAACAGCAAAAAACACATTTAAGACAAATTTTACAAATTTATTCATCATGATAGGTTTCCATGGCAACAAATGTGTTTTGCATAGTAAATTCTCAATGAAACTTGGTAAAATAATACAAATTTAGACATATTTAAATGCAGAGGAGGGGAAAATTGGAAGGTCTAAATTTGTTTTCTTATACTGAAATAATTAAAGATGCATCAGAAGAAAATATCTTTATGTCTGTAAGTATTTATAAAAATTTTGATATGGTTGCTATGGCAACCGAAAAATGACAAGGTTTTCATGATGGGAATATCTGTAGAAAATTAAGTTTTTTCAAAAGTTGAATACTTAAAAACGCAACAACCGTAGATATTGTATGTCATACAAAGTTAAAGATATATCCCAATACTATGAAATAATAAAATAAAAATTGGTAGTCAGATGTCCCAATTTTTTTTTTCAGAAATCAAAATTTGCATTTTTTCAAAACATTTTCAATGGATTTTCGCAAGTTTTGGTAATTTTTTTTTAATATTACAACATATATTTAACAGTTGGATGCCATATCTACAGAAACATAGTACTTTAGAAAAAAACTCCGTAAAATGTAGGACTTTTTTACAAAACAATAGGAAAAGTAATCTCCATAGCAACGGAATTTATACCCTAGCAACTGACTTGACTAGGATCGGCAAAACATAAAACATACACTCGGGAAATTAAAGCCTTTCAAGTGGAATATTTGGGTCATGGCATCCTGATCAACTGTCAACCCTGTTGTACTTACCCCATCATATAAGTAATAATAAGTACCATTGCTCTACAGTGTCTAATAGTTATACAATATAGTCAGAATGTGGACCAAATACGCAAAAACTTGACCATAAATGACATAACAAAAGCTGAAGTTATATGTCAAATTGACGCAATGTTCAACCCAAAGGGACTCCAATGCTGTCTACTGGCTAATTTACATTGCTGTACCATGTTTATTATTCAACTTATAAACATTAAAACAACTAGAACTGTCCAAATGGGACAAAATACCCCTATTTTTTTTTACTGTCTGTGCCCTTGAACTTGGACAATTGACCTTGGGTCAAAGTCATGACACACCCTTATGTCATAAGTAATCTTTGTGTAAACAAGAAATTATCCAAGTTTATCAATAAGAATGATATGGACCAGGCACAAATTATGAATTGTTTCCTTTCAGTGACATTAAACTTACACAAAGAACCTTGGGTCAAGGTCATGACACATCCTCAATACAATAAGCGATTTTTGTGTAAATTAGGAACTTACCAAGTTTTTCCATAAGACAGATATGAACAAAACATGAATTATGAACTTGTTGCTTTTATAACCTTGAACTTGCATAGATAGCATTGCATCAAGGTAATGATACACCCTTAGGTTATAAGGAATCTTTATGTGAAATAGGAACTAACCAGTTTACCCATAAGCAATATATGGACCATGCACATATTAAGAAGTTTTCCTTTTGGTGACCTTGAACTTAAATAAACTTTGCTGAAGGTCATAACACACCAGGTCATAAACCCTCTTTGTGTGTAGTAGTAGATTCAAGTTAATCCAAAATAAAGATATGTGCCAAACATGAATTTTACAATTTTTCTTTTAGTGACCTTGAACATGCACAGATGACCTTGGGTCAAGGTCATGACACACCCTTAGGTCATGAGGAATCTTTTTGTAAAATGGGAACTTACCAAGTTAATCCATAAGAAAGATATGGAACGGACACAAATAATGAAATTTTTCTTCCAGTGACCTTGAACCTCCCCAAATGACCTTGTGTCAAGGTCATGACAAACTCTTAAGTCATGAGCAATCTTTGTATGGAGTAGAAGATTCTAATGTTCCTCCATAAGAAAGATATGGACCGTACATGTTTGCACAGCTAAACAGACGGACAGACATTAGACATATACAGACAGACAAGCTGATTCTTATATACACCCCCCAAACTTCGTTAACAGGGGGTATAATGAGAAGTCGTACCTGTTAAACACAAGACGACCTTATACTTATTCAAATGAAGATAAACCTTAACATCAGCAAGGCTTGTGAAAATATAGTCTACAGCAACTTTATATTTCAAGTTTTATCTTATTTTACTATCAAAGACCAATCAACTGGTCAAATATCAATGCTCACTAAAAGTATCACAGATATGAACATAAAAGAAGAGTTTTCCATTGAAAATGTGTGCCTCAGGAATGACATATCAAATTGTGACAGACAGATAGACTGATGGTCAGCTAGTCAGACTGACAGACAATGGAGAAGTGATCCCTAAGAGTCCCCTTGCTATTACAGCACCTTGTACCTGATTCTGAGACTGAATTTTTTCTGAAGTGTACAGTCAAATATTTTACAGAAATATTTTGCTAGAAATAATAATATATCGTATAAGTGGAAATTTTAGCGAGATGCAAATTTAGCAATTTCTACCAAAGTCTGGTATTTTATTTTTAGCCAGAAGTAATTTTAGCGATTTTAAAATGTTTACTAAAGAAGCTATTTCAAATAATAAGGCATTAATTTTTAGCAATATTCAATTTTAGTGATGTCAGCACCATCTCTAATAATGCAAAAATTAAATCCTCGCTAAAAATTCTACTTATACAGTATGTTCTTCAAAGTACATTTATGCACAATAAACAAGAAGTATGACACATTTGATTTTAGATATTATCTGTTTTAAACAACTAGAGCTAGAGCAGTATAATCTAAGTGTTGTCCACAAACAGATGGACAAACAAACAGGGCGATTCCTATATCCCCCTTCCAAAAACTTTGATATCAAAATCTTAAACTTAGTAAGAAAATGTTTTTTAGTTCACTGCTTTAAGAGCCATATCAGAAATCTGATTCAAATAGTTCATGTTCCCTTCAGCTGTCAAGTCATTTTCTTCACAGTCAGTGTTAGACTTCTGCCTTTTCACCAATGGCATCAAGATACATAATCAAGGTCTTCCTTCTATGTAATGGACTATCTTCATGCTCTTGAGAATCCTGGCATTCAGATGACTTTCACAAGGTGTTTGGAAAAGTTGTCGCCTGAAGTTGATTCCACCTACAAAAGAAAGATACAAAATCAATCCAACTAACAACTTCATTTAAAACAAGTTCATTTTGACACAAATAATATGCATGCTGAGACAGTGTTTCACAGCCCTGAGCCAAAGTCACACCTTCAAGGTCAAGGTAAAATTTGATGGAGTTTTCAGGTCTGTATTTCTATATGCCTCATGGAACAGCTTCATACTTGGCATACAATGCTCCTAATGATAAGGTGGTGTGCCATGACCCTAACTCAATGTCGAACTTCAATGCTAAGGTCACAGTAGACTTCAATGAAATTGTCTTATCTGAAATGCATTTCATACCTGCCTCAAAAGCACAGCTTACATGACACAAATGTGCCTCATGATATCAGTCTTTAACAACCTTTGACAGAAGACCAGGTGAGCAATATTGGCCCATTTTAGGCTTCTTGTCTGGGTTTAAAATATGAAGTTCATAGGTCAAATGGATTTAAGTTATTGAGTCACAATCCTTTCAAGTTTGAAGTTTCCAGGACATATAGCATTTGAGTTATCTCTCAACAAAGAAATGGATGAACAAAGTGATTACTGGTACTCTCTGAGGCTGGGCTCTTAAGAACAAGCTGATGCTCAAAGTAGTTCTAAACAATTTAGTACATGTAAAAAATTCAGTACAAACCTCTATTTGTTCCATATGCTTTGAATCTGGTTGTACTTCATGGTTATTTGGTAGTTCACACAGCAGCTCATCATCATCATGATTCTCCTGAAAGTATTTCATATCTGTTTACAAATTTACAAGACCCTACTGCATATAGTTGCTGATTCTTTATAATAAACAAGCTGATGCTATAAGTAATTTAAAGCAAGATAAGTTTGTGAAACAGTATGCCCCCAGCGTCAACAAATATAGAAAAGCTAGTTTTAGCAAAAAGATCAAGGTCTAAAGGTTACTGATGTTGGTGTAATCTAAAAGAACTTAATTAGTGGATTAAGTATACCAAATATGATCTCACAGTTCAAAAGTCATGGTAAAGGTTAAAGCTGACAACAGATAGACAGAAAGGACAAACAAAAATATGTTCATGCTCTTTGGGCATAATAATTCAGTACATGTAAAAATTTCAATACAAACCTTTATTTGTTCCACATTAATTGGATCTGCTTGTACTTCATGGAGATTTGGTAGTTCACATTGCAACTGATCATCATCATGATTCTCCTGAAAATATTTAGACCTGTTTACAAACTTACTTGAGCCTATAGCATATATAGTGACTGGGATATGATATATTAAGACATTAAACTGCACAAAGGGGATACTCCAATACTTGATATCACGATTACTTAACTTAGTGGAACTCTTTTGCAATGGAGGTAGGGAACGTCTGTTGGCTTGGGACAAATGTGCTATTGAATACAAAGCAAGATCGATCATTGTAGAATTTTTGAGGACAGATAAGTAAAAAAATCCTGGTGGAATACCGTCCTTAACAATTGCTGAACCAGCCTAATTAATTTTTGAGAGGAGCTAATCCTTCAATGTTACATTTTTCACAATATTCTTAACTAAGCGGGCTCTTCTCATTAAATTTTCATTGAAAATCATGGCATTTTAAAGCTGATGAAATAATCTAAGCTTTCTTTATTTGACAATCTACTTGGAATTCAATTCTTGGCAATACATTGTACTTTCAGCATAAAATTGTTCAAATCATTTGATTGTCATTTTGTAGACAATGCCATTGTGCCCCTGTAATCTGAGATACGAGCTTTTTCGACTCCCCCGCAAAAGAGTGGTACTAAGTTAGATAACTGAGAGGTAATCGCGATATTACATATTTAGTCTCACATTTTCAGAATTATCGTATTCGGAAATTGTGCCCAACCGGATCAAGGGCTTAGGAGGAATAGCACCCCACCCACTCCTTATTTCCTGTAGTTCACATTTATATATCCTGGTTCCCCTCCCCTCCACTTTAAGGGTCAGGAGCAAATTTTGAAACCAGAGTTGAGTCTGTTATCCTAGTTTCCCTTCCCCTTTTCAAATCAATATTAGCAACCTCAAGTTTTGTTATCTTGTTTTAGTGTAGCTGCAGAACTGTAGCTCTCCGAAAAAATACATATTGATAGACCTGAGATAATGAGGTATAGCGGGTATGGCTATAAATTTTAAGAAATATTGTTTGAAATATTACTTATCAAAAGAACACTAATACGCAGACATACATGAGTGGAAATCTACCAATTTGACCTTATCAGTGATTGATAAATATGCTCTAAATAATAAAGTCTGAAATATCTGGCATTTTCCAGTTGTTTTTTTTTATATTTTCTGTGCCAGGCAAACGTCAGAACCAGCGCCATTACGAAAACTGGAAATATCGCCATTTCCAGTCAGAGTTGATTTCCCATATTTGGGAACCGCATTAAATGCCGTTGTCACAATTTATCAATGGCACAATGCTTTAAGTACTTGACAATATCAATGAAAAGAAAATAATCACTCATCATTTCGATACAGGACTTGTATATTTTTTTTTAATTTGTAAACGCACGAAATGAAAACAAATCTCGACAGTCAGAGAAAATGTTTCCATCGGATCATATATTTACAAAAAAAAACATAAAAACTATATTGGTAAGTACTAGAGGCATTGTACTATTGATAAATTGTGAGTTTGACAAGTAATTGCAAGTATCAAAAATACACCCGAGAATGCTGCCTCTGCTTGGAATTCCCAGTTTTCGTAAAGGCGCCGGTTCTGGCGTTTTCCTCGCACGTAAAATATAGAAATAGTTAAAAAGCCAGGAAAACGTCAGATATTTCTGACTATAAATAAGACTTTTCAGTCACCTACAAACTGTTGATGCTGTCATGTCCTCTGTAAATGCACAAGACCTGCTTTAACATCTTTACATGGTGTTTTTCTTCTCCGACTTCTGCTGCAACAGCAACTTTCTGTTCTTTATCAGCAGGAGAGTTCCACAAAAGGGAGATAATTGTTCGCGCGTTTTCATATTTGTAGTACATTCTAAATCAAATTATTTGCTATAGAGTACCCAACTACCATATTTTATTATTGGATTTATAACTTCAAAGCTCGTAGTTTCTATTGCATGTATGGTTATGATAGAGTTTGGTTGCGTTTTCGTGTAAAATATTTATAAAAATCATGTTGATTTTACAGCATTTGGTAGAAACAAAGCAAAGTAGGCCCCAAATGCTTTAAAATAAACATGGGAAAAATTAAATCTTCCATGTATATTGAAATTAAGAAAAACATAGTTTGATTCTGTAATTAATTTTGACAGGGTTATCAATAATCAAATTTCACACTTTTCAAGCATTAAAATCACCGTTGCTATGGTAACAAGGAAGATGTGACCCAAAAAACTCATGTTTGAAAGGACATTCATCTATACTTCCATGCACCCAAATATTAAAGCAAAATATTTTTTTTCACATTCCACTCACTTTATATACAATACTCAATGGTTACTGACACGGCCTCTTAATTAGTAACAAATAAGCTCAAGAGATAACACATATAATCAAAACTCCCGAAAATCATGCCGTGTGCATGTATACTTGTCGACTAACTACATGTAGCTATGTAAGCATTGAATTTTTTTTTTTTTTTTTGTAAAAAAAAAAAAATATTTTCAATGAATTGATTTCAAGATTATCTTAACCACAATAAGAAGTAAATAATAACTAGAACTGTCCAATAGGGACAAATACCCCCCGCTGGGTTTTTCAGAGAAGGTGCCAATTCAAAAATACTTTATGGATCTAGAGATGTTCACAATTTACTTAAAAAAATTTGCAATGAAATATAATTGCTCATCATGTTTCTTAATGAATGAAACGGAGGTGCAACCAAATGAAACATCAATATCAATACATTGTAATTCCACTGTAACATTTTTTTCATTTAAATTTTTCTTTATTACTGCATTAAAAAAATATATTGCAATTATGTGTTATGTCACTCTGCAAACTGATTGTTGAAAAAAAAAACATTTATATACAAAATCAAATTAATCTTGATATATCAATTTGAAAGGCATTTTGAAAATAAAGAACTGGTCATCCAGTAATGAAGTGTTTTGACAGACAATAAATTACAATTAAGAGAATAAGAGAAGAGAGATCTTTAATTCTTGTGCCTTATTCCCTGAAGATTTGATAACACACACACACTTGATAAGAGATATGCCTTAACAACTTCCAACACCAAACTCATTAATTTATCTTTAATTGGATGCATGTCCAGTCATTATTCCCAAGAGACAAATGAAATTACATTATCTTCTGTGCAATGTAAAAACTGTTTTTAACACTTGATGTTTCTTTTTTTTAAAAGGTTTTATGAGTAGTTTTAAGCTGTAGTTCACGTTTTTGTACAGATATTCTTGATTCTATGTCTCAAACCTTATACATGAGCCCAAAATGAACAAGTCAATTAAAATCTTAAAAAGCCTGTAAAATGCAGAAAAATGAACAAAAAGAGTTGAAAATTGCAGGTTCACAACTTCATATGGTGAATAATAATTGTACAAATTTTCAGATTAATCCTTGCAATAGTTTCTGAGAAACGGTCCAAACAAAACCACAAAATAAAAATGAAAAAACACCTGTAAAATTAAAAATAATAATCCAATCAAGATGAAAAATATCAGGTGCACAACTTCATATGGTGAATAATATGTGTACAAATTTTTAGACAAATCCTTCGAATAGTTTCTGAGTAATGGTCTGGACAAAATCTCGTCTACAGACAGACAGACGGACAGACAGACAGACGGACATGGTGATTCCAATATACCCCCCCTAAACTTCGTTTGCGGGGGGTATAATTAAATCAGATTTTTCAGGAAAGGCGTAAGAGATCTAAGTACGGTTTATCACAATATTGATCGCGCTATTTGACGAGAACATAATATTGTACGACTTACTTTATTGCTTGTTTACGAGCGATAAGTAGTTCGTTCTGCATTCTATTATGCAAATTGCGCTTTTTCATTTTATTTTGATTTTATCCAATAAATTAAGAAAAACAAACAAGGGAAAGGCTTATTATAGAAATAACATTCCGATAAAAACTTACAAAACGAAATTTACACGATTCTAAACGCTCTCATGGTTAGTTCCTCTTTTCTGTGCTAAGAAAACCTCATGGTTTATGAGCACTGTTTGATTAGATACTTAGTGGACTAAGAAAACCTCATGGTTAGTTTAACAGTTCTCTAGGTTTTGGTTTAGATTTAGTTTCACGTTTTTCTCATGTTAGGAAACAGTTAGGATGTAGGGTATTGAAAGTAATTTAAGTTTCCTTTCCAAGTCCAGCCTGGTCTAGGGATATGTAGATTACAGGTTTATTTTCTGGAACCACTATTCATTATTTATTTTGGGTGTTGTTTATTTTCTGGGTTAGTTATTATTTAGAGCCTAAAATTTGTATTGATATTTTCAGATTAACTCTAGAGTGTTGATAGTGTCATATTGGGTGATGTAGCTCATTCCCTTTACATTTTTTTTTTTATCCTTTTAGGATTTTTGACCATTTTCATAAGTATGGAAGCCCAGTAGGGACATAAATTATTTTTCATAAGTTTGCCACATTCCTCCCATTTTTCATTACATTTTTCAATTATTTATTATTTGAGATTATTATCATTGAAATTATAGAGATTCACTTAACAGATTAAATCAATTTTTGATAAAGCTTTATTTATCCTGTGCCATTTTCAAAGACTTTTCTGTTTGTTAAATTTTGATCATTATTTATTATTTGTTATCATTTACAACGGTTAATTCTCACTTTATTAAATTGTTAAAACTTACAACTGTGTTTTCATTTAGCGTTGACCCTAGTTCAGAAATCCCCTTACCTGGGTTGATCATTGATAACTGGAGATAGTTTACTCCTTTAAGCCGAACTGGCTAGTAACTTTGGTTATTTATACACTGAAGAGTTCTACTTCCGGTTACACATGTATTAAACAATCGTAAATGATCTTACTGGTTGTTTGAGAACATGAAGACACAAAAATCCTCTTTTCCTTGCTGTTTGGCGTCCTTGCTATAACTCTTTTCTCAACTTTCTTGATATGCAAACTTTGTGTCTTCACTTTCACACTGGTTAAAAGTTTTTCTAAGTGTTTCGCCTGTGTTTATTATCCTTTTTAAAATTCTGTAACATGCCTTGCAAACATAAGATCCATAATTTTGTTCGCTTACAAACGAAGTCTTAAAAACTTCACTTGCAATTTAAAAACTAGGTCCTTTCTCACCTGACTTTTTTAGTATATAATATTTCAGTACGGATAAAGTAGAACAGGACACACACAATTCTACAGAGGGAACAACAATTGATAAAACGTTTGTTTTCAGAGGAGTCGCCATTAACCAAAGTGAAAGAAAAATATAGCGCCCTCTGTCGGTAACAGTCGCCAACGTGACTCTTTACCAGACTCTCTGCTTGTCTGAGATTTCCGGAGACAGCCGAGCGTCTGGTTGAACGAGACTATGCGTGTTATTGTTGGTACCACATTATCACGTGCATGCAGGGACTCTGTTTAACCGAATTATTTCTGGTCCGAGTTACTTAAAACGTCTGTGAAATTGAAAAGTAATTCATTCTATAAACTATTCGTTGAAGCTAACTTTTTTAATTAAATACAAGCACAAACACAACAAACAAGTTTATCTATGTTACTAGAGAAGACGTGAATTGTAAAGTGAATTTAACTTATTTATACAAGTAATAGCTTTCCTAAAGAGCTTGTCAGACGAGGTTTGCCTAATTATTTAAAGCGGAAAGAATAAGCGCACCGGTCAGGACAATACGGCAAGCGGTATATCTAGTCTTCCCGACTCCCGACGGTCCCGGATTTAGGATTTTTAGCGATTTCTTTTTTACCGGTGCACAGATTTTATTAAAACTTATTAGGCATATTTTCTGGGTTTATATGAATTCATTAGTGCATAAAAACTTTAGGTAACTTGTTTTTTGTTACCGAACTAGATGTTTCACATGCCAAAAAGCGGTAAATCTAGTACTCTGTTATAAATGTTAAAACCCAAAACGGGCACCGATGCTTTTGTAGAATAGCGATTAAAAACAACAAAATGAATAATATTTTTTTCAACAAATAAGCGGAAAACCTCATTTACATACCAGATAATTTGTATGCCTAAAACACCAATATAATTTCTTTTTTTCCGAGTATAAATCGTTCATTGCCACATTATGTTCACAGGCTCTACGTACGACATTGACATAATATATACGTCGGAGCCCCCCCCCCCCCTATTAATTAATTTAGTTTTATTTGACTTTACTTTTTGTTGACTGATTTTAAGTTAACTCTAAATTCTACTTATTCTAAACAATGACAAAAATGTTATCAGATTACCAGTAATATTTTAAGGACCATGGTTTGTCCCCGGTTACATGTTATGTTAACAAGGGTTCCATGTTCGTTCGCCCTAAAAATTGTTCGCCCGATATCCCGTTCGCCCGATTTTTCGTTCGCCCAGAGTCCGTTCTCCCAATTTCTCGTTCGCACAGGGTCCGTTCGCCCAGATTTCTTTTTACAGTTTTTGAGATCAAAGGGAGATACTTCAAAGGTAAAACTTCAGGATCCGCTGCTCAGTTCTATAAGGGATCTATTAACATCTCAGTCCCTTAATTGTTTTCAAAACAAACCCAATTCGTAAAAACAACACGTGTGTATCCCCCCAATTAACATCGATATTAGTCATCTAATTAACTATAGTGCAAACACTAAATCATTAATAAATGCATAAGAATCAAATCAAAAATTAAATAAGACTAAATAAACATTGTTCCTGGTTTGAGAAAAAATAACCAAAGTTCGTAAAGGAAATAAAATGGTTAATAACTAATAGCTTTGATTTAGAAGCAGTTTACAATATATAATTACTTTTTTTTTAATTTGACAGAATATATCTCTCCATTTTCCATGTATCAGCCATGTGATTAGGAAATTAATTATTTTAATCAAGCTAACGCTGTTTTAATAAAGCTTTTATGATAAGTGATTATCGTCTTCATTAACACGATTAACAGGTTTAAAAGGAACCCGACTTTAAAAGTCATTTTGATGTTGGAATCTATAAAATAAATTGTTCATACTTTTCTTACACCTTCAATTTCACTGAAACATGAATTCTATCTTTTTAAAAGAGGATATATCTTCCCAAATAATATCAATATGATCTATGAAAACTCACGTCTCCGCTCATCGCTATGTATCGATAATTAATAAGCATAACTCTTAATTTAAAAAAAAATATACATGTGATTTTCAGTGCGTAAAAATTATCTAGCATTTAAAAGGGGTTTTCCAGTTATTTGTTAAAAAATATATTCTTCATTTTGTTGTTTTAATCGCGATTTTACGAAAACATCGGTGTCCGTTTTTGGTTTTAACATTTATAACAGAGTACTAGATTTACCGCTTTTTGGCAGGTGATACTGCTGATTCAGTAACAAAAGACAAGTTTCCCTAAAGTTTTTATGCACTAATGAATTTATATAAACCGAGAAAATGTGCCTGAAAAATTTTAATAAAATCTGTGCACCGGTAAAAAAGAAATCGCTAAAAATCCCAAATCCGGGACCGTCGGGAGTCGGGCGTCGGGAGTGGGGAAGACTAGATATACCGCTTGCCGGACAATACACCAGAAGGGGCAATCTCTACCCAGAGTTGTCGTTCGCTTCGTTATAAAACCTCTGTCAACGTCTAAATGCCAAGATTCTTGGCAAAACTTACCTTCACCTATTGCATCATAAATTATGAATTTAAAACTTCTATATTCTTCTTTATCATGTTAAATAAAGTTTTATTTATGAGAATAAGAATCAGATATTGCTTTTCCGCCATATCCTTTTTATGATTATTTCTTGGCAGGATATTACGACCGTGGAAAATTTAAAATGCATTGCCGATTAATATCAACATGATTTAGTTTTTAGCTCACCTGAGCCGAAGGCTCAAGTGAGCTTTTCTGATCACATTTTGTCCGGCGTCCGTCTGTCTGTCTGTCCGTCTGTCTGTCTGTAAACTTTTCACATTTTCGACTTCTTCTCAAGAACCCATGGGCCAATTTCAACCAAACTTACCACAAAGTATCCTTGGGTGAAGGGGATTCAAGTTTGTTCAAATGAAGGGCCACGCCCTTATTCCAGGGGAGATAATTGGGAATTAATGAAAATTTGGTGGTATTCTTTAAAAATCTTCTTCTCAAGAACAACTGTGCTAGGAGAGATGAAACTTATGGGGAAACATCTTCAGGTAGTGTAGATGCAAATTTGTTCAAATCATCACCCCCGGGGGTAGGGCGGGGCCAAAATGGCCGACCAAATTTTTACATAGAAATATATAGGAAAATTCTTTAAAAATCTTCTTCTCAAGAATGACAAAGCCATAAATCATCATATTTATATGGAAACATCCTCAGGTAGTGTAGATTCAAGTTTGTTCAAATCATGACCCCCGGGGGTAGGGCGGGGCCAAAATGGCCGACCAAAGTTTTACATAGAAATATATAGGAAAATTCTTTAAAAATCTTCTTCTCAAGAATGACAAAGCCATAAATCATCATATTTATATGGAAACATCCTCAGGTAGTGTAGATTCAAGTTTGTTCAAATCATGACCCCGGGGGGTAGGGCGGGGCCAAAATGGCCGACCAAAAATATACATAGAAATATATAGGAAAATTCTTTAAAAATCTTCTTCTCAAGAATGACAAAGCCATAAATCATCATATTTATATGGAAACATCCTCAGGTAGTGTAGATTCAAGTTTGTTCAAATCATGACCCCCCGGGGGTAGGGCGGGGCCAAAATGGCCGACCAAAAATATACATAGAAATATATAGGAAAATTCTTTAAAAATCTTCTTCTCAAGAATAGCCTAGCCATGATTTTTCATATTTACATGGAAGCATGTTCAGGTAGTGTAGATTCAAGTTTGTTCAAATCATGACCCCAGGGGGTATGGCGGGGCCAAAATGTCCGACCAAAGTTTTACATTGAAATATATAGGAAATTCTTTAAAAATCTTATTCTCAAGAACCACAAAGCCAGGAATTCATGATATTTATATGAAAGCATTATCAGGTAGTGTAGATTCAAGTTTGTTAAAACAATGACCCCGGGGGTAGGGCGGGGCCAAAATGGCCGACCAAAGTTTTACATAGAAATATATAGGAAAATTCTTTAAAAATCTTCTTCTCATGAACAGCCAAACCATAATTGATCATATTTATATGGAAGTATTATCAGGTAGTGTAGATTCAAGTTTGTTTAAACAATGACCCCAGGGGGTAGGGCGGGGCCAAAATGGCCGACCAAAGTTTTACATAGAAATATATAGGAAAATTCTTTAAAAATCTTCTTCTCAAGAATAGCCTAGCCATAATTGATCATATTTCTGTGGAAGCATCCTCAGGTAATGTAAATTCAAGTTTGTTCAAATCATGACCCCGGGGGTAGGGCGGGGCCAAAATGGCCGACCAAAGGTGCTCAGGTGAGCGATGTGGCCCATGGGCCTCTTGTTATAGACAAACAACTTGCAGCATTTACACATGTATAGAAATGTAAATGTGTTAATCTTCTTGTGGACAATTTTAAACAACATTTGAAAAAAAATCACGTTCATCTTTTTAGACGTTGACAGAGGTATAAGTGGAACGATAACTCTGGGTAGAGATTGCAGAAGGGGGTTTGTGATTTATAAGGAAGAAGAATAAATAATGTTATACGATATCTTACTTTCGATGATATATCTACAAGAGACAATGTGTAATCAGTAGGTGATCTTTTAGTGCATAAACACTTTTTATGTTGTTTCCTGGTGGAAGTAGCATTGCTTTAATGCTGGTGACATAGCTAACAGCCTCATCACACAACTTGAACTGGATACTTAAGCTAACGTTACATATCATGAGCAAAACAAATCTAATTTTTTTCTAGATACCAGCATATAGCTCAGATGAACATTTATCATCTTCATTCTCTTCCTCTTAGTCTATAACACTTGCAATAGGATCTGGAAAAATGTATGGTTCATCTTCATTCGTCTGTCTGTCCTTCTGTTAGCTTTTCTCGTGTCCGGCTCATAACTTTAATACTATTAGTCCTAGAATTACAAAACTTTATCAGCTGATACATCATGGTTAGAAGTGTAATAAGATTGCAACCCCAAGAGGGGAATAATAAATTATTCTGCTCTTGGGACAGTCAGGTTCGAGGGAGTATTCACCTGAGAATTCTACCTGATGGTTATAAAATAAGACAAAAGATAATAATGATGAAAATAGGATGTTTATTTATTTACAATGAACAATGAAATGACATGGTCTGGTACTCCCAGTTCTACAAAACAATGAAAAACAATTATGGTAAATGAGATGAATTAATGAAAATTACCATATAATTAATCTTGAAATTCAATAGGTATTGTAACTTTATTTAATT
>NW_026919623.1:0-16055 GCF_032062105.1 Saccostrea cuccullata
GATATAAAGCGTCAAAGATTTGACATTCTGACCCCTTGTGACCCCTAATTACGCAAGATATGCCTAAAAGTTTATAATATATTGTTCCAAATGGTCTAAAATTGAAAAATATCGAAAAATCGAGCAGAAAAAATGATAAAATTTTTTGGTCATATGGGGGATCGAACCCGGGTCGCCCGCGTGACAATCCAACGCGCTAACCATTTAGCCATTGGGATCGCCGCTTCGCGTTTTCAAATGCAAATATCTCGAGATTGGCTTTTTCGATTTTCAAACAAATTACATATTTCGCTTCTGCAAAGGGGTCTCTATTCAAATCAAAAACAAAAATATTAAAAAAGAAAAGTTCAAAAATTGCGTTTTTTAAATTCGTTTCCGGTATCGACCGGAAGTACTGACGATGCACGAAAAGGCGATTCTGCAACGCTATAAGTCATAAACTATCATCTCAAATAAGTCTCCCGTTGATATCTTAAGCAGTTTTCGCTACTAAGTTCAGACAAAATTGCATTTTAAAATCAGGAAATTGTAGATAACTCACGACCGGAAGTGACGTCATCAACAAAAAAAATTTCCAATAAGGTTCAGATCAGTACCTATCAGATGTGAAAGTCTCATGAGAATCGGCCCAGTAGTGTACGAGAAATCGCGTGCACAAAATTGGTAAGAATAATAATAATAGGGAAAAAGAAACCGAAGAATAACAAGAAGGTCTTCCGTTGGAGACGGAAGACCTTAATAATAATAAGAAACAGAGTAAAAACAATATGTTCCCAAACTTCGTTTGGGGAACATAATAATAAGAAACCGAGTAAAAACAATATGTTCCCAAACTCCGTTTGGGGAACATAATAATGATCCTTGATTTAGTCTCTTTTTTGTGGCAATATTGCAATAAGACTACAACTGTAGGAGTAGCTTTTAATATAATTTTACAGTATTTTAAATTTAAGTTACTATGACAACATCATTCATCAAAATAAAAAAAAAATAAAGACAATTATGTATCGTAGTGTAGTCTACTTGCATGCCCACATTATACTATTGCTTCCGGGTCTCCCAATTCAGGTAATTATAACGCAAACACAAAGTTTCTCAATAAAGGTTCACATAATTTATTAGCTACAATTACGATGATAGATAAGTATAAACGAACGAACAAAGGTATGAATGAATGAATGAAAGAAATTTACTACAGCTATCTTATTTACTACATAAATACCTATGTGAGCCTAACTAACTTAAATGAACTAAATATTCTAAATAAAAAAAACAAGTAAATTGTCACCCTGTGACACTATAATCAGACCAAAACTGTATGAGGAGAAGCATTTTAAAAGTATTTCAAAAGAATTTCTATTTGTAGTAACCACGGCAATATCGTTCATCGAAATCAAAAACCAATCAAAGGAATTATGTATCTGAGTGTAGTCTACTTGTGTGCCCAGTTATATTTAAATCAGACCAAAACTGTAGGAGGAGTAGCATTTCAAAGAAATTTCTATTTTTAATAATCATGGCAACATCAATCATTGAAATAAAAACCGATGTACAGAATAATGTATCTTAGTGTTGTCGACATGTGTGCCAAGTATCACTGAAATCAGACCAAAACTGCAGGAGGAGAAGCATTTCGAAAGTATTTTTCAAAAGATTCTATCTTTAGTAACCATGGCAACACCGTTCATCGAAATCAAAAACCAATATAAAGAATAATGTATCTTAGTGTATTCTACTTGCGAGCCAAGTAATATTGAAATCAAACAAAAAATGTAGGAGGAGTAGCATTTTGAAAGTATTTCAAAGAAATTTCTATTTTTAGTAATGACGCCAACACCATTCTTCAAAATCAAAAACCGATATAAAGAGTTATGTATCTTAGTGTAGTCTACTTTTGTGCCAAGTTATATTGAAATCAGACCAAAACTGCAGGAGGAGTAGCATTTCAAAGTATTTCAAAGTAATTTCTATTTTTAGTAATCGCGACAACACCGTTCATCGAAATCAAAAACCGATACAAGGAGTTATTATCTTAGTGTAGTCTACTTGTGTGCCAAGTTATATGGAAATCAGACCAAAACTGTAGGAGTAGTAGCATTTTGAAAAATTGTTTACAGACTGACGGACAGCTAGACGGACGGACGATGGACACCTTACATACCTCGCATAAACTTGTCTGGTCCTCGACCAGTAGGGCTACAACGATATTTACACGTTTATCGACCAGTAGAGCTAAAAACGATATTTACACGTTTATCATTCATTTGATACTTTTTTCCATATATTCTTAGATTTCACTAGGTTTTTCATGTATAAATCAGAAAAAAAAATTTTCTCTGTCTTTCTTCAGAAACCCTTTTCTCTTCAAATTTAAGGTTTCTAGATGCAAGTTTTGTCCCATTTTTATACCTTTAAAAAATGCTGCTTCCCATGATCTGGAGTATTATTAAAATTGTATTGTGTATTCAGACATATTAAATTTCCTGACCCAAAATAAATTGAATGGACGAGATTTTAAAACGTAACACTAGAGAAGAGTAAGGTTGATCACGAATGAATAAGCGGCAGATCCTATATGTTACCTTCTTTATTGTCAAGTTGAAAGAGCTGTGAAGATTTTCCTTTAGATATTTGGGATTTATTTAGAACCGAAATATTATGACTAGAATGCACCTCAAGTACTATGTAGGCACTGACGCTATTTAATATTTCACACTACTTGTAATTAAGCTAAGACAGGGATACAAGATTTCATTCAAGCACCCGAATTAAATGAATTTCCCATTAAGTATTATATACTTGTATAATTATGATAATGAGGATCAGAGCCTACACTCAAAGCTATATAGTCGGAGTATCGTTGAAAACGCCGTTTTAAACAGAACACAAGAAAAATGGTAATAGATCCTTTTAAGGACTTTGTAATAGAAAATAGAAACGCACGACTTTCTGCATAAAGTAGTACGTGCCATTTTTGATATTCGTGAGAATCTTGTAATATACCTTTTCAATTAAAACCCTCTGAGGGAACAGATGAGGCTTGCCATGATGTGCATGTACTTGTAATATAGGTGTACTAAACGTTGTTTGATGGGGACGAGGGACTCGTTTAAATGCACCTTTTTTAACAACTTATTATAAACACGCAGAATAAGAAAGATGGGCAAACGGAGGAAAAATAACTTACCTTTACCCTCTTCCTTAACTCACTGTTATCCAGCGCAAGCAATCGCGTCATCTCGGGTCTTTCCGGCAGAGGTCGGATGTATTAACATCACCGGATGTTAAAAATTTATACATTTCCTGTTTAATCAAATATAGAATAGACGGAGTTAGAAGTCCCTTCTATAGTATATTTTAGGCAATATCATTACACTGAATAAAGTTAAACTCCATATTCCAAAGATAAAAGGTCCCCATGCAGTTATTTCAAAGATCATGAAAAGGGAGGGTTGTCATGGCGGCTTCCATATACATTCGAGGTCGTGTTTCCGCTATAGTCGGAAAGGCCCGAGAAGTTGCGATTGCCGGCGCAAGCACAAATCCTTTTAAAAAAATCCTTTTAAATTTACTTATAGAAAAATCCCCTTACAACAATTGCCTCGTCAGAAAAAAACGGCAGTATTTACATTTTTATGACCATAAGCAAAGCTAAAAAAAAATCTGACGTAGCCAAAAATTGTAATAGACAGGTGTAATCATTTTAAGTCAGGAATATACCGGATGCACCTGTACTTAAGAAATGCTTGTCTATGTCAAGTTACACCTTAAGGTAGGTCACTCGTCAGCTTTTTGGAAAAGTTCACGCAGAACCTCTTACGTCAAAACTATTTATCGAAATTCAATTTTTATAACATATTTAATTTCAACAATGTTCATGTTTTAACATCCAACAAAAAACTGCTCAAAAAGCTACAAAGAAGCAAGATTTATGAGGGACTATTTTTAGTGGTGGAAGGATATTTAACAAGTAGATTCTGCAAATCTGCACATTTATTAAATTTAATATCTTGGTCTTTTAGCCTCATATACTTTTACTCGGAGAATATTTTCCATTATGATATTGCTAGGAATATTTGATATAGGTCTTAATTTATATTTTTAGAACAAGTTTTACACCTTCCTTCAATAAATTTTGCCAAAGAATGAAGATATGTCAAATAAGTCAATATAAAATTAACACCATTTTTTGCCTGAAAATTACATATTTTGACCAATATTTCAAAATTAACATGCACTGACCCAAACTTTTTCTTTCATTATTTTAAAGTACTCGATACTTGTGACTGATCAGCACTTAAGTCGTAAAAAGCTTGATTTAGGAAAATGTTTTATTGTCTATTTAGTTTTTAATACCCCAAAATGTGTTAATTTTTAGTGCAAAAAGGTCACACAATAATTTACGCGCATTAATTTGCAATATTTTTTCAATGATAAATATTATTCAACATATTTTAAGTAAAATAAGATAATATTTTTTGCCATGGTTACATCTGATAAAATATAATAAAGGTTTAAGTAATTAACCGAAGAGTTAGAATTTCAGTGCAAAAAGGTCAACTTCATTGTACCGTAGATCAGTAAGATGAACACTGACCCCCTATTTTCTCTGCGACTTTGAGTCACTCTATATGAGTACTTATCCAAAATATACTTCTCAATAAATCCTAGATTTGACAAATTTCACGAGTGACATACATTAAACACCGAGAAGAGGGAGGTAGCGTGCTCACCCATTAACAAGGCTGCTAAAATCTAATTTTTTATAGAAAGAAGTAATAGATAAACCATACAATTTTGACTGTTTTGTGGTGTATTGTAAATTATACCATGGTTTGGGTTTCACGACCGTGGGTTTAACCTCACGGGACGAAGTCGCGTGGGGGGGCCCCGGGTGGTGGAAGCCCAACCAAGGTATAATTTACAATACACCACAAAACAATCAAAATATGTATGGTTTATCTGTTTTAACCTATGATATATGAATATTTTAACCTATGATACTTCCATTGCCCCTATGTAATAGGCATTTGTGTATAAATCCCCATACACCATGGTATAATTTCACATTGTTGCAGTTACACCATGGCTTCCATGGTATAATTTCTTTTTAATAATCCATGCTATAAAAAATAAAGCAAAACAGGGTTTCTTTATTAATTAATATTAACAAAATAAAGCAATTGTGTCACGACAAACAAATTTATCTGAATTTGTTTACAGTCCAAACAAATCTAAGAATGCCTGAACATGGTTATTAATTTCCAAAATTAAAAGTGAAACTACACTGATTAAATCCACTTTTCAACTGGTTCAGAATTTCTGTTGCCGACGTTTCTGTAGGACCCACATTACATTTCAAATCAACACCGGAATTTGAGAGACTTGGCAAGCTCGGTTTCACATCCACATTATGATTTTCTTTACCGGAACTGCATGTAGCATTTTGAACACACAAAGACGAATCTTCAACAATTTTCACTTTTTTGGAACAAGGTGGTTCGAGAATATTTGACAAATCTCTCAGCTGGTCGTTAGACGCACGCTTGTACTTTCGCACACCGTTTAAACTTCCATGTCCGGTCTTGCTCATGATTTGCTGCTCGTCTAAACCGCTCTGGTACAACTGGGTTGCACATGTTCTTTTTCCTGACTGATTCGTGAAATTTCCCTCTAATCCTGCCTTGCTGCAAATTTCTTTCATCAAGTTTTCAAGCCTATTCACACCTATATTTTGCTTGGAAAATTTGAGAGTTCCAGGAATAGGGCGTTTGTAGAATTTTCCATCTTTGTCACCATTTAGAACAATGTAAGAAGTGTACAAATGGACAAGATTTGGTCACTGTCCTCGGTAGTAACATGATGTTTAATGTTTTTGTGGTCAACATTCCGATGCTTTAACCCACCTTTAAAGGTTTTGTTTGCACGTTCCACGAACTGTATGAACTTGCCAGTGTCGTCCTCGCCTACCTCAAACTGAGAAATATATAGTTCATGATGCTCATCTCTACCCCTCAATCCAAATAGCTTGCAGTTGTAGAAAAAAAAACTCCATATAGAAATGCCTCACTGGATTCATGACCAATAACACCGGATGTCCAAAGCCGTTCTTCCTGGTCGCGGCTGATTGGGTCTGCTTGGCGTACTGTCGAACCATAACCTATGAAAACGAACAGACAATACAATGAAAATGGCAATTCGAAAGAGAGAGAGAGCGAGAGAAAGAAGCAAAGGACTGATTGACAAAACATTTTAAATAAATAAAGTTTCCATAAATATGTACATACCTTTAGATGTTAAAAACTTCATCTGGGCGTCAAGGCTCCGTCGAAGTCGGATAAAACGGTCATCCTTTTCGTTCATTAAGTTCAGAGTATTTTCGTTTTCTCGCATGTAGCGCAGAATACCCGTTGTTAAAAGGTAGAGTGATTTAGGAGGGTAAAAATCCCCATCACGTTTCCTTACTTCAACTATGAACCTCGAGAGCCATCTGTTTATGTCATCCACGGAAAAATGGTCCAAATTTGGAATATTTTCAAGTGCAGTATTTCGTGAAATGCGCCAATCATTAAACACACGAACTGCCCTTGCTGTACTTTTCTTAGTGTTGGCAGGGGTTGTCACAGAGTTTAGTTCATCCAAATCTTCGTCTTTGACTGAATTTCCGAATCCCAACGAATTCTCTGAATGGTAGTTACTTCCATGTTAGAATGGCTGGGTCCCGTTTCTCCACTCTCAGACTGATATCCAAGGTCAAAAGTCATATCCGCAAAATTAGATATCATGCACTCTGACTTAATGTAGTCCAGTTCTATACGATCGGTGATTTTACTTAATGTAAAGTTTTCATTGTCATCCCCAAGTTCATCGTCCAAAACTGGCAAAAGTTCCATGAAATCAAGATCGTCAACCTCCATGGTGTTTCTTAACTTAACTGCGCGCTTGACACCAAATTTGAATCACGTGATCATTTGAAAGAGGTTCCCCATGAGGTTAAACTTTCGATAATTCTTACATTTATCGCACTTTTTAAAAACATTTACTCAAAAGTTCAATCAAAGTTTTTTTGACCTTAGATTTCAGTCTGAGAGTGGAGAAACGGAACCAAGCCATTCTAACATGGAAGTAACTACCATTCAGAATACGTGTACTCTTTTAGAGAATTCGTTGAGATTCGGAAATCCAGTCAAAGACGAATGAACTAATCTCCGGGACAACCCCTGCCAACACTAAGAAAAGTACAGCATGGGCAGTTCGTGTGTTTAATGATTGGCGCATTTCACGAAATACTGCACTTGAAAATATTCCAACTTTGGACCATTTTTCCGTGGATGACATAAAGAGATGGCTCTCGAGGTTCATAGTTGAAGTAAGGAAACGTGATGGGGATTTTTACCCTCCTAAATCACTCTACCTTTTAACAACGGGTATTCTGCGCTACATGCGAGAAAACGGAAATACTCTGAACTTTATGAACGAAAAGGATGACCGTTTTATCAGATTTCGACGGAGCCTTGACGCCCAGATGAAGTTTTTAACATCTAAAGGTTATGTACATATTCATGGAAACTTTATTTATTTAAAATGTTTTGTCAATCAGTCCTTTGCTTCTTTCTCTCTCTCTCGCTCTCTCTCTATCTCTCCTTCGAATTGCCATTTTCACTGTATTGTCTGTTCGTTTTCATAGGTTATGGTTCGACTGTACGCCAAGCAGACCCAATCAGCCGCGACCAGGAAGAACGGCTTTGGACATCCGACGTTGTTGGTCATGAATCCAGTGAGACATTGCTATATGGAGTTTTTTTCTACAACTGCAAGCTATTTGGATTGAGGGGTAGAGATGAGCATCATGAACTAGATATTTCTCAGTTTGAAGTAGGCGAGGACGACATTGGCAAGTTCATACAGTTCGTGGAACGTGCAAACAAAACCTTTAAAGGTGGGTTAAAGCATCGCAATGTTGACCACAAAAACATTAAACATTATGTTACTACCGAGGACAGTGACCGAAATCTTGTCCATTTGTACACTTCTTACATTGGTCTAATTGGTGACAAAGATGGAAAATTCTACAAACGCCCTATTCCTGGAACTCTCAAATTTTCCAAGCAAAATATAGGTGTGAATAGGTTTGAAAACTTGATGAAAGAAATGTGCAACAAGGCAGGATTAGAGGGAAATTTCACGAATCAGTCAAGAAAAAGAACATGTGCAACCCAGTTGTACCAGAGCGGTTTAGACGAGCAGCAAATCATGAGCAGGACCGTGCAGAGAAGTTTAAACGGTGTGTGAAAGTACAAGCGTGCGTCTAACGACCAGCCAAGAGACTTGTCAAACTCGAACCACCTTGTTCCAAAAAAGTGAAAATTGTTGAAGATTCGTCTTTGTGTGTTCAAAATGCTACATGCAGTTCCGGTAAAGAAAATCATAATGTGGATGTGAAATCGAGCTTGCCAAGTCTCCCAACTTCCGGTGTTGATTTGAAATGTAATGTGGGTTCTACAGAAACGTTGGCAACAGAGATTCTGAACCAGTTGAAAAGTGGATTTAATCAGTGTAGTTTCACTTTTAATTTTGGAAGTTAATAATCATGTTCAGGCATACTTAGATTTGTTTGGACTGTAAACAAATTTAGATAAATTTGTTTGTCGTGATACAATTGCTTTATTTTGTTAATTTTAATTAATAAAGAAACCCTGTTTTGTTTTATTTTTATAGCATGGATTATTAAAAAGAAATCATACCATGGAAGCCATGGTATAACTGCAACAATGTGAAATTATACCATGGTGTATGGGGATTTATACACAAATGCCTATAACATAGGGGCAATGGAAGTATCATGGGTTAATACGGAATTATAGTTAAGAACTTTTCATGGTTCATAAATAAAAATATGAATGTAAAGGTGTCTCAAATTTTTTAGTACCTGGTATGTCATTATTTTCCTCTAAATTATTACTTATCTAGAAAATAACCCAAGCTTAGGCCACACCAATAAAATTTCTTGTCCGTCGGACCCGTGCACTCGTATTTAAACAGAGCTATACAAATAATATTAATTTAAATTTCCCGCACCATTGGAATTTCGTGCCATTTTCTGTTCAATCTCCGCTCTATCTATCGTATTTTTAATCTGCAAATCATAAAAAAATAATTGTCCGTTCAAATTTTTTCACGCTCCGCCTATAAAATTGTCTACAAAAAAGTAATAATATTATTATTTAACCGCTAACCCGCTCGTCTTTTTTCCTCAAATGTCCGACGAACAAGAAATTAAATTGGAGCGGCCTTACATGGATTATTCTAAATTAAAACAGGGAAGGTGTTGAGAATTTCAGACAAGAGGCCCATGGACCTTGTAGGTCACCTGAGAATCATGCAACATTTTTCAAATGATAGAATTTCTTTCGTGTTTTAAGGTAGATGCTATGGCATTCACAAGTTTGAAAGAGGCTGGCACCATTGACTAATCATAACTATGAACTTGGCGATTGCTTAGTTTGGTTACGTAAAGGGATTGGGTGGTCGTTTCCATTTTTAGACTATTTCAATCTCCTTTAGAAGAAGAGCTCCATATAAAGATAAACAAAAATAGTCAAATTTTAAAACTAATATGAATGAAATTTTTCTTTGTCAAATGATAGTTAACCGCTGAAGATATCATATCTAAAAAATCAAGTTATATCTGGTGGTTCATTGCACAATTTCTGAAAAGGCACACTTGCTTATAAAAAATGTTTCAATTTTAAATTCATTTTCAGTATATAAGTAGAGCCTCCCCTAAGGTATCCCTGACCCAGGGGCCTGGAAATTCACAATTCTGGAAGAAGAACCCTTGCACATCATAACTATATAGGTAGTTCATCTGCTTTTCACCCGGAAGCAAAGAAGAAAATTTTCAATGAATATATTTTCACTATATAGTCATTATAGAGCCCCGCCCTAACACCAGAACCCCTGACCCTGGGGCCATGAAATTCACAATTTTGGTGGAAGCATTCTTGCTCATCATGACTATGTACTTAGTTAGTTTAATTAATTCCTAGGAGGACAGAAGAGGATTTTCAAAGAATTAATGCATTTTTCACTATATAATCAATAGAGCCCCGCCCTAACACCAGAATCCCTGACCCAGGGGCCAAAAAATTCACAATTTTAAAAAAAGGCACTCTTACTCATCATAATTACATGTATGTACAAAGTTATTTTAATTAATACCCAGAAGCAGAGAGGAGGATTTTCAAAGAATTAATGCATTTTCACTTTATAATCAATAGAGCCCAGCCCTAACACCAGAGCCCCTGACCCTGGGACCCTAAGAAGAGGCACTATTGCTCATCATAACTATGTACTAATTTAGTTTATTTAATTCTCAGGAGCAAAGAAGATTTTCAAAGAAATAATGCATTTTCACTATATAATCAATATTGCCCCGCCCTAGTGGGGCCATGAATTTCACAATTTTGGTAGAGGACTCAATGCTGATAATAATCATGCCAACAGTTTGACTGCTTGATGTCCAGGAGTAAAGAAAAGATTTTTAAAGATTGCACTAATTTTAGTGGTTTTGGTCCCACTCCGCAGGCCCCAGGGAGGCCGGGACCATGAAATTCATAAATTTTGTTCCCCTTCACCCATAGATGCTATATGCCAAAATTGGTTGAAATTGGTTAAGTTGTTTCAGAGAAGAAGCTTAAAATGTGCCCAGTGAGCCTACTCTTTTTCGAACTCCAGAGAAACGATCTTTTACGTGCCAAGAGGTTTGTTATCATTAAGCAACATTTAACGCCCCGTCAGACGGACTTCCCCCCAAATTCAAAATTAGCGAAATGACACGCCCCAAATAAATTCCAAATTCCAAGTTTATGAAACCTCCACTAAGTAAATTCAAAGTCCTCGGTATATAGTATATAAATTGTATATTCCCTAAATAATTTTTAAAAAAATCAATATGATACCTCCCCCCAAGTAAATTTCTACTTCTGTTAATATGATACCCAATTTGATACATTTAGATATTGTGTTACTTTGATGAATACGAAAAACTGGTTTAAATCTTTGATAATTTTTGTAAATAAGAATTTTTCCAGAAAACATTTTCAAGGCTTAAAAGGCGTCAAAAATGATGGTGATATTGCTATTAGGTAAAGAAATCAAATGATCTATAATATGGAATATATTTTTCACACAATATTTTTATGATAAAAATTAAATTATTAAAAAAATGTGGTTTTCCAGTGCGCCACATAAAGATAAAATCTTGGATTTCCATTTGAATTCAGCCACCTACTTAAATAAAATTAAACATCATCCAAAAAACTCAATGATTTCTTAGAATTTGTGATTTTAAATTTACTCATCAAAGTACTTGAAATTAGATAAACCAAGAGGGGTATATTTTTATATTAAATGATATATTATTTTTGAAAAGAAACACATACTAGTATTAACAAATTAGGTCCATCTTTTTAGCATTGGAGTTTGAGTACAATTAAGAGTCTTAATCATTTCTTAGTGTCACAAATTGCTAAAAGGGGGTTATATATGATATTAAACAAGTTTGTTTTTTTGTAAGTTTATGACTAAAAGGTAACCAGCATAGACCGTTTCTTTCATTATGGTCATTGCAATGATCGGTGTTCTTCAAGAACAACTTAATTCTTTTTCATCATATGCATTTTTTTTATGTTTCAAAAAAAAAACAAAAAAAAAACAACATAATAAACCTGTTAAAACACTCTATAATAGGGGTCGTTAATTAATTATACTGAAGATCACAATATTCATTCGACATTACAAAGGGCTTTCGCAAAGATTTAAGATACCGACACTTTTATTGGAAATCCTTTCATATAACATGTATAAGGAAAAAGACAAAATAAACTCTCATCTAAGATATTATCTCCTAATTGAAATGCGATGTATATGCATGTCAATATCAACCGTATCTGACATATTTCATCATTTTCCTCAGTCTCTGTATTGATTTATATTATTCTATTTTAAGTGGATGCTTTTGTTTGCACTTTGCGATTTCGACATTTTGAAAGATTTTGTGCAGAGAATTGCAGGTCAATATTTTAGTAAAACGTGATATTATAGTTGGCATTAGAAATTCATTTCGTAATGTATATTCCTGCTATTATATCAGAAACAACGGGATTTATTTTTGTATTTTAACTGGACATTTATCTTATTTATAGAAACTTGATTCTTTTAAAGACTGTGTGAAGAGAATATATTTTTTAATTCTGATAACTGATATACGAGTTCGTTTTGAAACAAAGAATTCATCTGATATTTAAGAAATTAACATGTCATGCCACACAAGCAGAAATATATACTATTAGGCATCTATACACAGTTCTGTCTTTATATTCGCATTCAACTTTGTTGATAACAGTTCTGATAGCTATCGGTGCCTTTTTTCCTCTGAAATTATTATCAGCCGCTCTTATTGCTTATATAGCCGACATTTCGAAATCATTGAAATAATTTTCATTTCACAATCGCTTACAGAATTGACATTTCGAAATGTATGATATAAAGTACGTTAATAAAATGTATCTAACTATGAAAAATTTATAGTCCTTATCAGTCATGAAGGAAAAAATGATCTGATCCTTCTAATTATAGAAAAAGAACTTAACTGAATGCCCTGGGGCCCATTTTACAAAGTAATTTACGACTATTTCAGATTATTATACAATTTTGCAAAATTGATAATTATCTTAGAAATTATCTGTGTAAAAATATCTTACCACATTCGTTTTAAAAAGTTTTTAAAAAAATTTCGATATGATGTTAATTAAAAAGTTATATAAAGAATTAAATCGTAAGTCTTTTGGTAAAACGGGCCCCTGGTTTTCTTAAATACATTTAGCTGATGAAAACATTAAATTGATGCTCAAAAATGTTGCTCAATGGGTAGGGAACAGATTCGGACAGTGAGTGTGCTTCATGTCGGCCATGACGTCACTGTACCTAGGTGTACGTCAGTGTTTCATTTTCAATTCAGAAATTAGAAAATACTTCAAGCACAGTGTCGTTAGCTTATTCAATGTTGAATTGGAAGTATCTGCCCTAAATTTCATTAATTGCTTAATTTTTATTTCATCTACTTTTACTTATCTAATTATCAATGGATCTAGTTGAAACAAGCAGATATGACTAAGTATTCCTTCATAAATTGTATCAAGATGATTGTTATTTAAATGAACAGCTTTCTCCATGAAAAAAATATAAATGTTATTGAAAGAGTCCAGTATGTACCTCCAACCTGGAAATAAGTTTAGTATGTATTCAAAATGTTCTGAAGAATTATCACATTTCACGATAAAAGAAAACAGACTAAACATATGTACCAATAACGTCTGACCTAATTTTTTAAAAAGTGTTTTTCACAAATTTTATTTAGTGATAGAAACTTTTGTCATGATTTCAAACCCATGAAAAATCAGCAAAAATTATTATTCTTTGATTGCAAAGACTACCAAAAATTTCAAATTTAGTGCAAAAAATAGTACAGAAACTTAGTTATTAATCAAAATACTGAAAGCACTCATGGGAGTTGAACATGGTATAAAAAAATCTTTGATCGGAAGGTTAAGTGAGTGAACAATATTATTATTTCAAATACAGACAACTGTTTCAGATTTTTTGAGTTGCAACAATCTTAAAGACATTCAGAGACATTGAATAGACATTGAATAGCAAAAAAAAAAAAATGCATGGGCCATAATGCTTGCCTGCCTACATTAGTCCCTTTTTTATACCCCATGCTTGAAAAGTGGGAGGGTATTTATTAATCGGGATTTCCGTCCATCTGTTTGTTACGCTTAAGGTATACCCATCTCTTATCCGCAACTCCACTTTCACCACTGAACGAAATTTTCATAGAATCTTTATTACATATTGCCGTTGTGACCTTCCATTACTTTTTCATCCTATATTTTCATTTCCTATATTTCAATCCACATATTTTGGATTTTCCATTGCAAGACATGGACACTGCCATTATATTTATGTTAGAGGCGGTTAATCATTTATATAATTCACTGCTCATAGTCTTCAAATTAGTAATATATTTTTCCTTGGCACCTTTACCCATGTGTTTTGAAAATTTCAGTTTCGCAGGAATAATATCAATGTTATGTTGATAAAATGTGGATTTTCACACAGCATCCTTTTAAGAGCTCAAAGATTTGTTACATAAAACTTCTCTGTGAATATTAATGTATTTTAATTACACGAGAATTATACATGGAGTACGTCAGAACTTAATTTTTTTAATATTGTGAAGAAAAGAGCAATACCAAGTCAAAAACAAATATTTAATGACCAAACATAAAAACAGTGGTATATGTGAGAGTTTGTGTGCGTACAAATTATCTAGTATGTAAATGAGGTTTTCCTTTTATTAAAAAAAATATACTTCATTTTGTTGTTTTTTATCGCGAATTTACGAGAACATCGGTGTCCGTTTTTGGTTTTAACATTTATAACAGAGTAACAGATTTACCGTTTTGGCAGGTGATACTGCTGATTTAGTAATAAATACGCATTTTTCCCAAAGTTATTATGCATTAACGAATTCATGTAAACCAAGAAAATGTTCATGAAAAGTTTGATTAAATTTCGTGCACCGATAAAAAAGAAATTGCTAAAAACCTGGGAAAACTAGATTTACCGCTTGCCGTCAGTATGTAGAGTTGTCGTTCGTATCTCTTTCAGTGCATGACACTACACTAAAATGAGTTCCATTACAAAAAACTTTTGAGGTTCTTTATAATTTAATTTTACTTTGAAGGAAATCTAATATTCAAAATATTAAGATGACTTTATCATTACATTTACTTACATTTCAAATTATGAAAATTAGATCAATTCAGGAGAAAATGACATGAACTATTTGTGGTGGATGTTTATGCCTGTTTCTGTTGAATATCATCGGAGTAAATCGGTCGACACAGTAGCCTCGCTTTCGGCTCTACATAATCAACACAAATTACTGCGCATGTTAAATGCTTGATGACCATGGGAGATTGAACATAGTTCAACTCCCAAAATGGAAAGAATAAAACAAGCAATGCCAGCATTGTATATTTATAGGGGAAATATATAGAAAATACATGAATATCAGGATCTGATTATATAATATAGTTCTTGTCTAATGTATTAACTTAAATAAATATAATATGTTTATCATTTTTAGCTCACCTGAGCCGAAGGCTCAAGTGAGCTTTTCTGATCACATTGTTGTCTGTTGTCCGTCCGTCCGTCCGTCTTCCGTCCGTCTGTAAACTTTTCACATTTTCGACTTCTTCTCAAGAACCAATGGGCCAATTTTAACCAAACTTTGTACAAAGCATCCTTGGGTAAAGGGGAGTTTAAATTATTAAAATGAAGGCCCAAGTCCACTTAAAAGGGGAGATAATCAAGAAAAGACAAAAATAGGGTGGGGTCACTAAAAAATCTTCTTCTCAAGAACCACTGGGCCAGGAAAGCTGAAACTTATGTGGAAGCATCCTTGGGTAGTGTAGATATTAAATTGTTAAAATAGTGACCCCCGGAGGTAGGGTGGGGCCACAATAGGGAATCCAAATTTAACATGGAAATATATAGAACGAATCTTTAAAAGTCTTCTTCTCAAGAACCACTGGGTCAGGAAAGCTGAACTTATGTGGAAGCATCCTGGGGTAGTGTAAATATTAAATTGTTAAAATCATGACCCCCGGGGGTAGGGCGGGGCCACAATAGGGAATCCAAGTTTTACATAGAAATATATAGAACAAATCTTTAAAAATCTTCTTCTCAAGAACCACTGGGCCAGGAAAGCTGAAACTTATGTGGAAGCATCCTTGGGTAGTGTAAATATTAAATTGTTAAAATCATGACCCCCGGGGGTAGGGTGGGGCCACAATAGGGAATCCAAGTTTTACATAGAAATATATAGAACAAATCTTTAAAAATCTTCTTCTCAAGAACCACTGGGCCAGGAAAGCTGAAACTTATGTGGAAGCATCCTTGGGTAGTGTAGATATTAAATTGTT
>NW_026919624.1:0-15886 GCF_032062105.1 Saccostrea cuccullata
TTCTTCCTTCCTCTGAGCAGCTCTGTCTTGTAAGATCCCCCAGTTCTCCACCACTGTGGCCTGAAGCTGTTCTATCTGCTCAGCATTCTCCCCAGGGTAAGTATCCTGAAGTCTAGTGGAGTCTTCAATCAAGACTTGTAACTGGAAAAAGAAGTGGGAACCACAATATACATACTTCATACTTTCAAAAAATTTAAAATATGATGATGAAAATTAAAAAAATAAAAGATGCCTCTTAATTACCTGAGCTTCTAATGCCACCAGTTCATTTTCAAACCGTTCATGCTTTTTGAGATAGCTCTGAGTGGCGAACAGATCCCTCCCCTGATCTTCGGGTATACTGGCATATTTCTCCTGAATCCTGGTGAGAGCCTCCTCGACATCACGGTTAAACCTGTGAATCTCTCCTGCACCATACATCTTCTGGTCTCGGTTCTCTATCTGTTCCAGTAACTGGTTCCATTTTTCTCTGAAATTCAAAATAAACATGTAATACAGACAGGCTATATTAACAAGTTTTTAAACTTTTCAACAAAAATGAACTATTTATAAACAAGTCCTTTTTAACTGTCTCTATTTCAACCAGAAGTCTGTCTCTCTTTGACCTGGTCTTCATACTGCGTTTGTCCTCCAAAACAAAGGACACCTGTTGAAAAGTCCAGCCTCCACTGTGCGTTTGAATTCCTCAAACCTGTTTCTAAGTATCACACAAAATATTAAGTAGAAAAAATGATCTGTAAAATTTGGCAATTATCAAATATAACAAGAGGCCCAGTATTCCATTGCAGTGCTCAACCTGTAGCACATATAGACTGCAAAGCATTTTTTCATAATAAAGTCTTTCTTAAATCAGATGTTCAGAATCAGAAAGTTTACTCGGGGGGGGGGGGGCATCTGGTCATCAATCCATTCCTCAAAGTCACGGGTCTCTCTGTTGTAGGCATGCAGCAAACTAGACATTTCTACACTACCTGAAGATGATTCCCTGTTCAAATGGTCCTGGAGATATCACTAATCATAAAAAGCTTTGAATTATTTTAACATGTAATTTTATCAAGACTCTAGTTTTCTCTCTCTATAACTCTTGTGCTTTGCGTAAAAGTGGAGGATCCTGACATCCATTTTGGCCCCAGTCCTGTCACAATTCCCGGGGGTCATCTGTCTCCAATACCTAAATTTGAATTCTAACACTACTGTCTAAATATTTTAAATTATATACAGTAAAACTTGGTTAATTAACACTAGCTTATAAGGAAATCTCAGTAAATAAGGTAACTTTTATGAATCCAAGAGAAGACTTTACACCCTGTTCTTTGAGAAAAAAATTTAAGTTTAATGAAGATTTTTCCAATATATATCTTCAATCCAAAGTTTACAAAACTTGGGTCGGCCATTTTGGCCCCACTTGCCATAGTCCTGGTGGCCAGGGCCATTATTTGAACAAACTCCTGAATCGACAACTACCTGAGGAAGATATCCACATGAGTTTGGTAGTAAAACATTTTCCTGGCCCAGTGGTTATGTATCTTGATGAATTTTAGAAGATTTTTAAAGATTAATTTACCCTGTATTATTATTCGTAAACATGAATGTAAAACTTCAGTTTGAAATAATTTGTTAAATGAAATTATTGAAATAACAGATCCTATAACTAAGGAAGCAATGGTTATGATTTGTACAAACTTTAATATGATAAAACATTTAGGATAACTTCCATATGAGTGTCATTTTTCCTGGCCCAGTGGTTCAAATATGATGCAAGAAGATTTGTTTATATAAGAGATTTTTAAGTTTAGATTTCAAAACACACACAAAAAAATGAAGTGTGTAATTATTTACATAAATATGAAATCTTGGGGGTCATGATAGAGAAGTATGACAAATTTAAATAGACAAATAGACCTACCTTCTGATTTGGATGATTCCACATGAGTTTCATCTTTCCTGGCCCAGTGGTTCTTGAGAAGAAGTTTTTAAAGATTTTTCCTTTATATATTCCTATGTAAGTGTTTCTGGTCAATTAGTTTGGCCCCTGTAGCTAACACCCTCTCCACAATGGGATGGTCATTTATGATCAAGTTTCTGTAAGAATTGATAGGTACAATGTATTTATCTTTAACAATTGTAATTATTCTTCAATTTGAATGAACTTCTTTTGGATCATTAATTCAGTTGAAAAATAAACTAATGCCTAACCCCTACATTATGTACATTTTTGCCTTCCAACCTGTTATTGGTCACTGGCCTTAATTTCAATTTTATTGAATTTAATAAAAACTTCAGTTCAATTTCCTGATTTTTCCCACATTCCCACCACACAGGATGCTTTCTGGAGGTTCTGGGCATCCACCAGGCTCTTTCCATAGTCTGTGGAGGCCGCAGCAGGCAGCTTCTCCTTGATCCACTGAAGAACATCAAACTTAAATGGAAAAGTGAAGTTACTGCAACTTGTTTTTTCTCTTTTCTACTGCTGGCTTCAACTTCCCAAATCTGAAACACAAAGAAAAGCCCGTTGACCAAAATGAATGTGAAACATTGTAGATGCATTATTTACCTTGTAAAACGGTCAGTCATTAACAATATCCTGACCTGCTGTTGAAATCCTCCACAGCTCTGAGGATGTTGGCTTTATCAAAATGTCCAGACTGTGCCAAGGCCTGTCCCTGTGAGACAATCAGACCAAAACTGTAGGAGGAGTATTCATTCTCCAAGTTTGAAAGAAGTTTCAAAGAAATTTCTATTTTTAGTAACCATGGCATCCAATTTGTTCATTGAAAATAATTTAAAAACTTCATTCTTTACAGAACATTAAGAAATAAGTTTCATCTTAATGTAGTCTACATGTATACCACTTTGGAAAAAATAAAAATCAGACCAAAACTTTGGGAGGAGTAGCATTTTGATTAAGAATCAACATTTATGATCTTTTATTTTTAATTTGTTAGTTGTTGACCACGGCAACACAGCGTTTATTGAGAATCAAAAACCGATGCACAGAATTATGTATCTTTGGCTTTGTCACACATGTCTTTCCACTGAGTATTGAGGTCCTGGAGAATTTCCTGGATCTCCGGAGAAGAGTAATGTCCATCTTTAACCATTCCATCTCCTCTCTGTAAGGCAGAAGTAGCAAATTATTATGCATTTCTACAAGGCCTACATGTTTTTTTTAAGTAATAACTTTTGCATTTAAAAATGACCAATCAAACCCTTTATCTTAATCATAAAGGAGACAGAAGAATTATGAGTCATGCTCTGTATCTGCAGGGACAAGGAAGGAGATCAAGGTGACTGGAACATGTCTATTTCGAACAAATATGAGAAGGTATTGCAAGGTCCTACATGTACATGTATTGTATCAGTATGTATATTAAGTATGTCTCATCTCACTTTGACCAAAGCAGAGGCAGAAAAGACAGATATAGATACCTATTGTGAACAAATAAGGGAAATACAAGGTCCTACGTGTATATGTATTGTACAAAACATATGTTTTTGATTTCCTCTGATCAAAACAGAGACAGATATGACAGGAATTCATATCCATTTTGAATAATTCTAAAAAAGAAATGCAAAGGTACTAAGTGTGTTGTACCAGTACAGTAAATATACTGTAAAAGTATACTTTTGATTTTCTCTGTCTCGTACCAATAAGAACACATGACATGATGTGATACCCATTTTGAACAAATGAGGAAAGAAAAGCAAGATCTAACATATCTATGCCTAACTACCTATACTTCCTCCAGTTTCTTCACATTTGTTTTTTTTTTGTTTACATCTGTGATTGCATGGTTGTTTGAAATGCAGTAGTTATCCAAGATAAAGAGTTAATAACACCTTCTGAAAACTCAGATTTCTACGCTTTACCCTGATTTTTGTAATTATACCCGCACTTTCTAAAGAAAGTTCGGGTATATTGTTGTTACTCATGTCCGTCCGTCCGTCCGTCCGTCCGTCCGTCCGTCTGTCACACTTTTCTTCCCTGAACTCCTCCTACATTTTACACAGTAGCTTAGTCATCTTTTAAGAGATGGTTGGTGGTGTCATGTAGATGTGCAGTAAGGTTTCGGAATTTCGATTTTGCCCCGGGGGGTCAAATGGGGGCGAAAAATGACGTTTTTTTTGTGCAAAAAGTCCCGTCTTCCCTGAACTCCTTCTACATTTTACTCAGCAGCCTAATCACCTTTTGGGGGATGATTGGTGGTGTCATGTAGATGTGCAGTAAGGTTTCGGAATTTTGATTTTGCCCCGGGGTATCAAATGGGGGTCGAAAAATGACGTTTTTTATGCAAAAAGCCCCATCTTCCCTGAACTCCTCTTACATTTTACTTAGCAGCCTAATCATCTTTTGTGGGATGATTAGTGGTGTATGTAGATGTGCAGTAAGGTTTCGGAATTTTGATTTTGCCCCAGGGGGTCAAATGGGCCGAAAAATGACGTTTTTTGTGCAAAAAGTCCCGTCTTCCCTGAACTCCTGCTACATTTTACTCAGCAGCCAAATGACCTTTTGGGGGATGGTTGGTGGTGTCATGTAGATGTGCAGTAAGGTTTCGGAATTTTAATTTTGCCCCGGGGGGTCAAATGGGGGTAGAAAAATAACGTTTTTTACGTAAAAAGCCCCATCTTCCCTGAACTCCTCTTACATTTTACTTAGCAGCCTAATCATCTTTTGTGGGATTATTAGTGTTGACATGTAGATGTGCAGTAAGGTTTCGGAATTTCGATTTTGCCCCGGGGGGTCAAATGGGGGTCGAAAAATGACGGTTTTTTGTGCAAAAAGTCCCTTCTTCCCTGAACTCCTTCTACATTTTACTCAGCAGCCTAATCATCTTTTGGGAGATGGTTGGTGGTGTCAGGTAGATGTGCAGTAAGGTTTCGAAATTTTGCTTTTGCCCCGGGGGGTCAAATGGGGGTTGAAAAATAAAGTTTTTTATACAAAAAGCCCTGTTTTCTCTGAACTTCTCTTACATTTTACTCAGCAGCCTAATCATCTTTTAGGAGATGGTTGGTGGGATCATGTAGATGTGCAGTAAGGTTTCGGAATTTTGATTTTGCCCCGGGGGGTCAAATGGGGGTCGAAAAATGATGTTTTTTATGCTAAAAGACCTGTCTTCTCTGAACTCCTCTTTCATTTTACTCAGCAGCTTCATCACCTTTTGGAGGATGGTTGGTGGTGTCATGTACATGTGCAGTAAGGTTTATGAATTAAGATTTTGCCCAAGGGGATCAAATGGGGGTCGAAAAATAACCTTTTTTATGCAAAAAGCCCTGTTTTCCCTGAACTCCTCTTACATTTTACTCAAGGTTTCATAATTTTGATTTTGCCCCGGGGGGTCAAATTTGGGTCGAAAAATTATGTTTTTTTATGCAAAAAGCCCTGTCTTCCTTGAAGTCTTCCTTAATGTTACTCAGAAGCATAATCATCTTTAAGGAGAGTTAAATATTTTGAAAATTATGTAAAACATCAACGTCAAGGGGTAACAAGATGTGTTTGTGAAACACTATGCGCCCGGCGTCAACAAAGTTCGGAAAAGCTATTTTTAGCATATAGGTCACAGTCAAGGTCACAAGGTCATTGACCTTGGTGTTGTTTGTAAGAACTTAATTAGTGGGGTATGCATACTAAATATGAAGTCCCTATCTCCTATGGTTCAAAAGTTATGGCAAAATGTAGAAAAAGCTATTTTTAGTATAAAGGTCATAGTTTAGGTCACATGGTCATTGACTTTGGTGTTGTTTGAAAGAACTTTATTAGTGGAGTATGCATTCTAAATATGAAGTCCCTATCTCTTATGGTTCAAAAGTTATGGCAAAAAGTGGAAAAAGCTATTTTTAGCATATAGGTCACAGTCAAGGTCACAAGGTCATTGACCTTGATGTCATTTGAAGGAACTTTATTAGTGCAGTATGCATACCAAATATGAAGTCCCTGTCTCCTATGGTTCAAAGGTTATGGCAAAAAGTGGAAAAAGCTATTTTTAGTATAAAGGTCACAGTCAAGGTCACATGATCATTGACCTTGATGTTGTTTGAAAGAACCTTTTTAATGGAGTATGCATACCAAATATGAAGTCCCTATCTCCTATGGTTCAAAAGTTATAACAAACATTTGAAAAACCTATTTTTAGCATATAGGTCACAGTCAAGGTCACGAGGTCATTGACCCTGATGTCATTTGAAGGAACTTTATTAGAGGAGTATGCATACTAATTATGAAGTCTCTATTACTTATGGTTCAAAAGTTATGACAAACAGTTGAAAAACCTATTTTTAGCATATAGGTCACAGTCAAGGTCACAAGGTCATTGACCTTGATGTCATTTGAAAGAACTTTATTAGAAGAGTATGCATACCAAATATGAAGTCTCTATCTCTTACGGTTCAAAAGTTTTGGCCAAGGTTAAAGTTGACAACAGACAAACAGATAAACAGACAGACAGACAGGACAAAAACAATATGCGCATGGAAAAAAATTCGGGCGCATAAAAAAACATCGCATGCTGGGAAACACCTTGAATTCTTATGAGTAATTTATGTACATGTCAAATGTGAGAGTCATATCTCATCTTAATCAAAAGTTATAAGCAAATGCAACATTTTTGAAAAGTAGGTTAGGCTTGATCGCTTCAAGGTCAAGGTCACAGTGTAAAAGTCATGATTTATTTGGAAAGGTCTTATCACAGGTAATAATATACATGCATTATGATATGAATGCCCTAACTTTTCTCTTTCAAAATGATGAATTTATAACAATTTAATTTTTTTGCAAGTTGGTCAAACTTCTAGGTCACATGTAAAAAAAAAAACCTTGCCATTCTCACAGGTAAATATACTAGTACATAAGTTTAATATGAATGTCTCTTCTCATTCAGTAGATATGACCGTGATAACCAAGGTTAAATTTATTGAGACAGATGGACTGAGTCTGACATACAAATGTACATATTTCTATATGAATTGGGTAAAATTGGCCCAGTGGTTCTAGAGAAGTTAAAAATGTAAAAAGTTTTCAGACAAACAGATGGACAACACGTCACGACAGACATTATATGCTAAGGAAACCAAAAAAGCTCAAATGAGTGTTTTTAAAGGGTTACAATATGGTTGGAGTATTTGAAAAGCTGTTTTTTTTCCTGCAGAGATATGCATGACCAACATATTCATGTTTTATATTTTCTTTAGTGATTTGTTTGTTTGTTGTGAATACATCTTCCCTCATATGGAGACACCACCAAATAATAATGAAGATAAGATGTGTTTGTGAAACACTGATGTCCCAGTATGGAAGCCTATGGCGAAGGTTGAAGTTTCTCAAATATATGTCAAAATCAAAGGTCAAGGTCAAAGGGTTCAAATTGTTAGTATCAGAAGAAAGTCTTGTCACAGGGAATGCACATGTGAAATAAAGAAATCCCTAGTAATTCCTGTTCAAAAGTTAATTGCCAAGGTTAATTTTTTTGTTTAAGTGGTTCAAACTCTAGGGTCAAGCTCAAACATATTTATACCTGTTGACAGTTCACAATGAATACAATATGTCATGATAAGTATGAAAGCCCTAGCACCTACTGATCAAAATTTAGGCAGAGTTTAAAGTTTGGTATTTTTCTTGTAAAAATGTGTATCCCATGTCAAGCGATCAGAGGTAAAAATTAATGGTACCCAAATAAAAGTTCTTATTAAATTGTCACAAGAAATAAACCTATAAAATGTGGAAGCTATTTGTATAGCCCATCCCACTTAAAACTTATGGGCAAGCTAGCTAGGATTTAATTTCTGCAGACTTATAGACATACATACTATAAACACAAGAAACAAAATATGTATAATAATTAGTCAAATGGAAAAAAATATATACTATTTAACTGGAATCACAAAATACATTGTTATTTCAGGGACAGGAAGTGGGTAGGAAGATTGGAATCCCCCCCCCCTCCATCCCCCCATCTGGCATTTGCTTTGTTATTTAAACAAGACTATATACTGTAGCAAGTAAAAAGTGACTCCTGACATCCTCTCCCTATAAACTTAGAAAACATTGACCTCACTATCATTGTTTTTTTATTTGTTTATTTGTTTTCATTTCTTTTCTCCTGCTTGTCACGAAATTCTGGGCTGGAATTTTTTGACTGAGATGTGAACCCCCCTCCCTACTCCCGAAAAAAATTCTGGATCCGCACCAGTATTGGCAGTAACTGAATGTCACATCGACAACGGGAGATAACTTCACAATATGAAATTCGTCTAGTGTTGCATGCGATGATCTTTGACCCTTTTTAAACTTTAACCTAATCGTTTGGGTGTATTTTACCCCCCACTATACTAAAACTTCTACTTACCGATCCTTGTGTCTTCATGAAATATAAATCCAATTATAACACAAAACGAATTAATCCAATGCACACCAGACTGCAGCCGCGTGCCATTTGGGCGAACCTTCGTCGATTCCATCACCTTATCAGATGAAGTGGGAATCGGCCGAGGTGTGCCAAATGGTGTTTAATCTATAAATATGATAATGGGTGACGCAACGTGATGTGATGTAGAAATTTACATGTTCACATGTATAGTACAAGAAAATTTTTTAAATTAATTCATAACAAACGATATTAAATTTTAACAAACCTTTTCCATCTAGCCTATTCCAAAAAGTATGTGCGGTGTGATTGTGGTGTCGAGGGGGGGGGGGGTTAGTAAATTTAAAAAGGTCCTATTATGAGCAAAACATATATCAAAATCTAATTTCAGACGCTGATCCAGAAATTTTTTCCTGGGGGGGGGGTCCACCTCAGTCAAAAAAAAAATCCTATCCCAGAAATTGACAATCAAAAAAAAAAAAAACCTAAAGTAAATCTTACCCAAACGTCAAAAACCTCAAAAACCTATATCGTGGGGGGGGGGGGGGGGGGGTAGTGGTGACTTCTATTGCCGCAAATGTTTAACTTTTCATACCTATTTAACACATATTCGTGTTTACCAGGGGGGGGGGGGATCTGCATTTTCCAAGGGGGTCCATTGTAAGTTTTTCCTTGTTTTAGTATATACATTTTTTAACCTTGTAAATTCCAGGGGGGGGGGTCCTGACACCCCCCCCCCCCCCAGCAGATCCGTACATGAATTTACATCATTAATAAAATTCAGTCTGGTATATAATGAATTAAGCATGTATAAAATAAATATAAGAGGTTCTGAGTTATAGGTCACAGGGTCTGAGAATTTCATACTCAATTTGATGAATACATGTAAATTATAGAATTATTAGGACTATTTCTTTGGAAAGCCGCCCAATATGTAGGAGCGTGTATTTAGAGGCAAACACCTTAGTGCGGGTATTACTGTCTCATGACAGCATCTAGTATAATTTTTTGTTAATGTGATATGGTGAAATAGTTTTAATGTATTTTATATTTATATAATGTGTATCTGACAAAATAATTTTTGTTTAAAAAAAGTGTGGTCATGGTTGGGTTTGAACCGTGGTCCTTTGGATTGTGGGGCGAGCTGCCTATCAGCTGGACCACGGAGTCATATGACCATTCAATCGTAAATCATTTAAATAGACATGATATTAGTTTAAACTTACTTCAATAAATATTTTATGTAAAAATTATTTTTGGATTGATGTAAGTTTCTTATTTTAAATGTCCATCTCAATATAGGAAAATAATGAAACAAGAGGCCCCTGGGCCTTATAGGTCACCTGAGCATTATTCAACAACTTTCCAGTGACTGAATTTGATCCATGTTTTAAGCCAGATGCTATAGCATTTACAATCTGGTCATCATAACTATACACTTAGCAGTTCCTTAGTTTGGTTACTTTATACCCATAGGCAGGGTAGGGGAACAAAAAATGCATTTCAACTAATCAGTAATATTCAGCAATAATCAGTAGTGCCGCTACCACACATGAACCCTTGACTCTTAGGCCTAGATCCACACATTGCACTATTTTTGGAAAGGCATACTTGCTTTTCAAAAATATTTGATTAATACCAAGGAGCACATTTCAAACAATTCATTCATTTTCAGTACATAAGTACAGCCCCCCCCCCCCCCCACTATGGTACAACTGACCCTGGGGCCTTGAAATTTACAATTCTTGAAGATTAGGGATTGCTCATAACTATATAGGTTATTCATCTGCTTAAAACCTAGGAGCAAAGATGAAAATATTCAAAGATTTAATGTTTTTTCACTATACATGTATAATCAATACAGCCCCACCCTAACACCAGAATCCCTGACCCTGGGGCCATAAAATTCACAATTTTGGTAGTGGCACTCTTGCTCATCATAACTATGTACTTAGTTAGTTTATATAAAACCTAGGAGCAGAGAAGAAGATTTTCAAAGAATTCATGTATTTTCACTATATAATCAATAGAGCCCCGCCCTAAAACCAGAACCCCTGACCCTGGGGCCATAAAATTCACAATTTTGGTAGAGGCACTCTTGCTCATCATAACTATGTACTTAGTTAGTTTATTTAATACCCAGGAGTAAAGAAGAAGATTTTCAAAGAATTCATGTATTTCCTCTATATAATCAATAGAGCCCCACCCTGACACCAGAACCCCTGACCCTGGGGCCATAAAATTCACAATTTTGGTAGTGGCACTCTTGCTCATCATAACTATGTACTTAGTTAGTTTATATAAAACCTAGGAGCAGAGAAGAAGATTTTCAAAGAATTCATGTATTTTCACTATATAATCAATAGAGCCCCGCCCTAAAACCAGAACCCCTGACCCTGGGGCCATAAAATTCACAATTTTGGTAGAGGCACTCTTGCTCATCATAACTATGTACTTAGTTAAATTATATAAAATCTAGGAGCAGAGAAGAAGATTTTCAAAGAATTCATGTATTTTCACTACATAATCAATAGAGCCCCGCCCTAACACCAGAACCCCTGACCCTGGGGCCATAAAATTCACAATTTTGGTAGAGGCACTCTTGCTCATCATAACTATATACTTAGTTAGTTTATTTAATACCCAGGAGTAAAGAAGAAGATTTTCAAAGAATTCATGTATTTCCTCTATATAATCAATAGAGCCCCGCCCTGACACCAGAACCCCTGACCCTGGGGCCATAAAATTCACAATTTTGGTAGAGGCACTCTTGCTCATCATAACTATGTACTTAGTTAGTTTATTTAATACCCAGGAGCAGAGAAGAAGATTTTCAAAGAAATAATGCATTTTCACTATATACTTATTTAGCCCCGCCCTAGTACAAGAACCCCTGACCCCAGGGCCATGAATTTCACAATTTTGGTAAAGGACTCAATGCTGATTACAATCATGCAAACAGTTTGACTGCTTGATGTCCAGGAGTAAAGAAGAAGATTTTTGAAGATTGCATTAATTTTAGCGGTTTTGGCCCCACCCCCCAGGCCCCAGGGGGGCAGGGATCATGAAATTCACAATTTTTGTTCCCCTTCACCCATAGATGCTTTGTGCCAAATTTGGTTGAAATTGGTTCAGTGGTTGCAGAGAAGAAGCTGAAAATGTTCAAAAGTTTACGACCGATTGACGACGAACGACGTACGACGACGGACAAAAACAGATAGCAATAGGTCACCTGAGTGACTCAGGTGACCTAATAATAATGTTTCTTTAAAGTAATAATTTTTATTCCTTTGTTTGAATCGTCCTTTGTTCATTATAAGACACGCCATTGCGATCAAAAGCACTGTTAATACCAAGAAGCATTTGAAATTCAAATTAATCAAAGTTTATCTCCATAGAAGTTATATCAAGGTATGTAATTATTTGTCTATTCAGTATCTTGTAAAATCATGTTTGATTTATAGTATATTAAGAGTTTATTCTGTATATTCAATGATCGAGCTGATTGTTTACATATGAAACTGTTCTTTATAAAAGAAATCATTGATCAAATTTATTATTTCTGTTAAATAATCATTATATCAAATATTATAGAATAGTATTTAACAATAGTGTAGTGTTGATAAACCATAAACTAGTTCTCATTTTTTAAATTATGTAATTGTTACACTTAGTTTGGAATATAATGATCAGTAATATAGAATATGCATTGAAGGTCTGTTATATTATCATATTAGGTTAATAACAGATATGTGACGGATCCAGATCCATGGATTTTTGATTACTCCCTTACTTAGGGTATGTTTTTATCCATGAATAAGATCATGCATATTGTTAAATATAATATTGGCATATATAATATTGACATTATAACAATTTATACAAATGCCTGAGTATAATGAAATTTATGTATTTGTGCAATTGCATTACACAAATTGTTAATGTAATTTTCACAATAATGATTGTTGTTAGATTTTATTACTTTTCATATTATATTGTAGGCCATCAGCATTTAAATTTCTGTAATGAAATAAAGAGTGAAACATCCAAAATACGGCGTGTTACATTAATAATTCTTTCAGTTCAATATCTTTGGGATGCTGAGTTCACTGTATCAAAATTGGCCACTTTAATGTTGATGGTGATAATGACACGATGATGACAATCATTAGATTGCATTTTGTTACACTGGAGGCCATTTAAAAACAAATCTTTGAACACTTTGCCTCCTTTACTTTACATACATATAGCATTGATTTCTAAGCAATGCTGATTAAAATGAATCAAGATATAATACATCAGAGCATTCTAACCATTTTCTTTTTATAATGTATATGTTTATAACATCATCAAATTTAAAGAATTAAAGTTTTTACATCTAAAACAAAGACTTATCATGCAAATTTGAGAATCTTTGATGAATAAGACATCATTTGCTTTGATGTACATGCATAATATGATAAAGTTGATCTATAATTTCAGTTCTTATTTTGCACCATGCAGCATGAATAAATATTACATACATCAGCAACAGTTGAAGAAAAGATGGGTAGTGAAGAGGAAAGCTGATTATAAATCTGAAGGGTAGATTTGGGGTGACAGGTGATGGCATTGACTAAGCCTTGAGCTGATGTACAGAGGGAACTGAAGAGGACATGAAGACATTTCTAATATGCTTTGGAGGAATTTACTTACGACCATATATTTCTGCAAATTTTGAGATTATCAATAAAGCATCTGCAAACATATTCTTCTTAAGTAAAAAAATAAAAATGTATCACAAATAAAGATGCTATTTGGCCCGTAAATTGTAATTTAATATTGCAAAACTCATTACAAAATGTGCATATTTTCCCCATGAATAAACTTCCTAAGAAGATATTATCATAGCTTGTTAAAATAAATATATTTATTTTAAAAAATTAATAATAACTTGATGTACCACAGTTTTTTATGCGCTTCTTAATTATACTTTTGTTGCCTTCATTAAAATATCTTTAAAACCCATAGTATTTTTATTTATAATTTTTTGAATTGAATCCATGTGATAAAAATAAGATCTTTTATGTTTCAAGTTGGATATGCTTTTCATCTAACTTTTTATATGCTTTCTCCCCAAACCTTGGTAAAAATGTTTAAGTGGACCAAAACACAAAACACACACAAAGGAGTGAAAAATATTGATTAGAAATTGAAAATATTGATTAAACAAAAAGTTGATAGTAGACCTAATAAAACTCATAAAACAACACCCAAGTTAGATAATTTACCAACACCGTAAAAGTGAACACTCCTAACCTAAACAACAAAAACACACTGCAGTATCTTATAATACTAAGGCTTACATCATTTAAGTCTTGAAGCCGTTCATTATTTGCTTTAATTTCTGCCTCAAATGCATGATGTTTCTTCAACTTCTCGTGAAGGTTTGCCAGATCTCTATATGACTCATCTGTAGCTGTCTTGTATTTGTCTTTTATCCAATCTGAAAGCTAAAAAGACAAACAAAACTCTACACTTTATCAAACGTTTCCTTACTGGTTGGTATCTCAATGCATCTAGTCTAATGTCTCATTCTATGTCAATTTACAGAAGTTCTCATAAAAATTGGATATTTTCATCTCATATATTTTTTCTTTAAGTGACAGTGTTTGATGCAGTAGAATTAGACTCACTTCGTCTGCATCCCTCTTGAACTCCTGGAAGCCCTGCGCTGCCAACAGAGCGTTGTGTCGGTCTGCTGCCCGCTCCTTGATTTTCTGTCTCCTCTCCAGCACCTCATTTCTCCTCTTGTCAATACTGGAATTGTAACAGTATCTGATACATCACATAATTCTCATAGACAGATTATGTTGACAAAATTCCCTACTACAGTTCAATCAGGATACATGTATTTCAAACATGGTTGAAGTGTAAAAATATTCATCAACTTGCTTAATATATGAAAGTTGATGCTCAAATTAAGAATCCAGCATAACTTATTTTGATATATCCCTGGTATGCAGGAAATGAAGTTTTAAGTATAAGTACAACCATAATTCAATACTTTTAAGACATGATAGGAATTGTTTGCCAGGATTTGTCAGATGAGTAAGTTTGAGATGAATGCTTGGTAGACTCACTGATCTTTGTCAGGATGTCCCTCTGCAATCCTTTTGTCAGCCATCTCATCCAAGTCCTTCAGTTTTTCATCTTGTACAATTAATGTGTTCTCAAAGTCTTCATGACGTTTGAACAAAGTTTCAACATCATCTACTGTTTCCTGTGAGAAAAAATGAATATGGTTACTCCTGAAATACATCTTGCTAGAATACAGTAAAACACGCTCCTTATGAAGTGCCAGGGGCCAACAATTAAGCTTCATTGTGTGTAATTCGCTTTAATCTTTAAGTTCACAAGATACAATATTTTAAAGCGAGCGGGAATGAAAATCACTTTGCTGTAAGTGTTGTTTCATTATCAGCATGTTCATTATAAACATGTTTTACTGTACTTATGAGTAATAAACTGTAGGCTTACCCCAAGGTTAGCAAAGTCTAAGAACTTCTCATGACCACTGGACACAGAATCAATGTGGTCAGCCTCTTTGTTGAAAAACTGCAATGAAACATCTTTTGTTCAATAACTGGTGGCAATATTATGCTAAAAATCTCCAGCACAAGTTTTAGAGAGAGTTGATGAGGGTGGGGATCACCTGAGAGACCTATTTGTTTGGGGTGGGTGGGGTGGGTGGGATTACCTGTAGTTCATAAGCATGCTGGAGCTGCTGATTCCTGTCCGCCCACATTCTGTCAATCACTTCCTCATCCTCACCGAGTTTTTGTAGCTTACTTTCAACATCAGAAGCATCAGGGTCTTTGTCTAAAATACTCTTTCCTAAAACCCGTATGTCTTCAAACCTAAACATAAATTACCAAAAAGGTCTTAATGGCATAAATTATGTAGTTACGACTTTGCCACTCATTTAATTGTTAGCCAATTGTTGCACTAACAGAGGTTATGAATAACATATGCATTTATATGTCAATATATATACATGTAAGAGACTTGTCTTACTTTGGTTTGTGAGCCTTGATGTCCTCTCCTATTTCCTGATGTTCCTGAATCATGATTTCAGCGGTCTGTAATTCTCTGGGCATCTCGGCATTCTGGATCTTAGCCTTGGTAGCACTTGTCCACATACCCTTATAAGACATTTAAATACAATAGAAGTTAAATAATGCACAACATTAAGAATACAGAACATGAACAAGCAAAATTAGAGTGAATATATCAAAAAGCTTATAGAAGCCTGAACTATCTAGGAAGTCTATTTTAAAACAGGAAAAGCTTAAGACTAACAGAAAAAGTTAACAGACTTTTCTGATTGAAGAATAGAAGTACAATGTAACAAGTACCAGCAGAAAATTCAGACAAAGTTTCATTTAAATTGGCCAAACGATATGAGAGAGAAAGAGTTTATAATGTTGATTGATATAGAGAAATGACAGATTTTATCTAATTTTTTACCAAGTCTTTGGCATCATTGT